>NC_037684.1:75765263-76031479 GCF_003255815.1 Theropithecus gelada | reverse complement strand
TGAGGCCCGGGCGGCGCAGGAGCCTCGGCGCGTGCAGCGAGCCGCCGGCCGGGGAGGAGGCCGGGACGGGCCTGCGGCGGGGCCAGCGAGGGATGCGGCGGCGGCCGCGCTGAGCCCCGAGCCCGCCGGGAGCGCCAGGCCGGCCGGGCCTGCGCCTCCGCTGCCGCCGCCGCCGCCGCGCCGACCATGTCGGCAGCCAAGGAGAACCCGTGCAGGAAATTCCAGGCCAACATCTTCAACAAGAGCAAGTGTCAGAACTGCTTCAAGCCCCGCGAGTCGCATCTGCTCAACGACGAGGACCTGACGCAGGTGAGCGACCGGGGCCGGCCGGGACACCTCTGTTTTGGGAACCGCGGACCGGGGGCAGGGGCGCCGCCAAGGGCTGCAGGGAAAATAAAAATGGAGCAGGGAAATGCGCGAGTCCTGGGGCATGGGGACGGGGACGGGAAGTGCATTGACAGAGCTGGGACAAAGGGAAAATCCTCGAGTATGCCGAAAAATAACATCCTTTCCCGTTCCCATTGCCCGGCTGTGTGATTCATGCTTTTTGGGTGACTCAAAAGTGCCTGGTTTCGCTTAGTAGGAACAAAGCGCTTACACATTGCATGCCGCTTGACGGGACCCCCTTCAGAGTCCGGCTTGGGACTGGTCTTGGACTTGTCCAGCCAGAGTGGCCCAGGGGTCGGATTGTTGGGAAGGACTGTGGGCTTCCGTCTAGTGGGACGCAGCCTGCCCGGATTCTGAATCAAAGTCACTGTCAAGGACTGGAGAGAGGTGAAGGGTGTCCAAGTCTGGCGAGGAGGGTCTTGTTCTTGAACTTAGGCTGGCAGGCCGTAGTTGAGTGGGGAGCTGGGACCAGTTCCCTGGTCACTGGCCGAGGGGTGAGGAGACCTGTGGGTCCTCGGGAAAGTTGATCTCTGACTCCCAGCCTTATCTGTCAAACAGGGCTTTGAACTACTTGCGGCTCCCCAACGTGCATTAGAGTCACAGCCCAACACAGAGTTCTGGGGCCCCCGCTCTGGAGTGATTTGGGAGATGGGGAATTCGTATTGATGAAAGGCTCCAAGAGGCTTGGCTGCGGTCACCGTGGCCCTTGGGAACCCCTGCAGTGATTGCTCTTTGAACTCCTAGTGCTCCAGGATTCCGAGCCTTGTGTACACCTCCTTTGGATGTGCCTGGGTACCCTCCCCACAGCCATCATCTCTGTCCTCTTCAGAGCTTTCTCTCAGCCTCCTGAATGAAGCCAGGGGAAGTCCCTTCACATTCCAGTCTAGTGTGACCTAGTTGTAGCCACTGCTGTCGCAGAGGAACCCCTTAGACTGAAAACGAGTGAACGGGCCTGGTTGTTTTTAATGCCACTTCAGTGCACCCAGGGTTTGACTAGTTTACATGGCCGACTGGAGTAGGGTGGTGGGGCATGGGTTATGGCCTGAGGCCTTTCTCTGAGGTCAGGTTTCCAACTGCCAGGAAAAGATTCTTTTCATCTAAACCTCAAAAGCTTAATCAAACACTCAAGGCTGCAAAGTCGTAGATGGTTAAGATACCAAGAGCTTTAAGGACGGTCAGCTTGGGATGGGTTGAACTCGTTTACCTCGGAGGGTATTCTGGAGTATAAAGGAGATCTTGATTCCCTCTTCTCATCTGGGTGCTTTTTTTGGGGGAACAGTTTATTCGATGAGGAGTTGTTAGGAGACTTTGCTTCAAGTCTTGGTTGTCACTTCCAGCTGTGTGACCTTGAACAAATCCCTTTACCTCTGTATCTTAATTTCCTTATCTGTAAATTAGCAATCCTGGTCCCCCGCTTACCTCCTTCACTGAGCATTTGTGAAAAGCAAGAAACGATATTTTGTGAAACTTTTTTCTTTTACAATTTAACAAACCAAAAAAACCTGTCACTTTAAGAAGTTTCTGGGCAAGGGTTGTTCTGAGAGAGGATTGTAAGTTTCCTGGTTATTCTAAGCAACTGCCAAAATTGGTAAATTTACACCTCATAGGGGCTATTTGCGAATTCTTAAGCTTGGATAAACTAGGATGGAATCTGCATGTTCGAGTCCAGTCTGCTAAGATTTTAAAAAATCTGTTGATTATTAATTGGATTCACGGGGAGAGGCAAACTTAAAATACTGTACTCTCACTGTATTCAAAGTTGAATTGTGGGTTTTGAAACAGGCCTGAGACCTTCAGGGCACAACTGGAATGGTAGTTTCTGAAATAATGAGTGGGGTTATTTGTGCTGGGAGAGATTAGCCCAGCCTTCTACCTCCTGGGATCTTTCAGGAAGAAACTGCTCTTGAAAAGAGAGGAGGGAGACTCAGGGCTCTTGCCAACAGCCTTCTCTGCTGCTCTCTGCATCCGGCCCTCCCCCAGCCTCTCACTCTCATCCTTATGGCTCCATTAGAAAACCTCAACCAATCGGTTCCCATCAGTCTCCCCCAAGCCCCTGCTTCCTGCTGCCCCTCCCAGCCTCGAGCTTATTTTAGACCGTCAAAGCTGGAAGATACATCAGCCACCATCGAGGCCACCTCCTCTTTAAGAGGAGAAGATACTGGGCCCAGAGAGGTGGTGGGCAGCCTTGGCCGGCTTTTGCTTTTGAGATGTCATCTTCGCAGGAGCAGACATTTGTCTGAGCCTTTTGGTTTGAGGTTTATTTCCTCAGCTGTAGGTTTTGTTTGTTTGTTTTTCCCCTAGAGAGGCACAGAAACCTCTTGCAGGGACTGTATTATGGCATCAGACCTGGAAGGGACTTGGAGATCAGCTAATGTAACCACTTCCTCTTACCGGTGAGAAGATTGAAACCCAGAGAAGGGAAGCTACTTGCCCAGTTCAGGGATGGAGCCAGGATTCTGAAGCCAATGTTAGTTTCCCTACTCCTGTTCAGGGTCTACAGTGGCCACGCCATGAGCACGTGATGAGGACAATAATGTCAGGGATGGTTATGTTGCAGGAGGTGCCTTGAGAATGCTGGCTTGGAGCAGAGGAGTTCTTTGCCTTTTTCTCCTCACGGGAATTCGGAGTAGTCTGGGATAAGTGATAAGTGACCGTCCTTTATTACTTGTTCCAGGCCCCTGTTCACAGAGTGTCATTTATCCTCCAGTTCTCCTGTGCGTTTCTCAGCGAAATATGGACTCAGATACACAGTTAAACCTTTTTATCCTGAACCGTGTGCATGTATTTGCTCTGCGACATGCTTTTTGTTTTCTGCTTAACAGCATGTCTTAGCGTTCTTTTCATGGTGTTGCATATAAAGATGTCAGAACCATTTTGCATTTTGGGCCTTTAGGAGTGTACTATAATTTAACCTATTTCCTTATTGATGGACATCAAGGTTGCTTACGGGTTTTGCTGTTATATACAGTGAATGTTTCGGCAAACAGCCTTATAAATACTTTTGGGTGTGTGTGCGTGCACGCATGAATGCAAGTATTTCTCTGGGGGCAGATACCTATAAATAGAATGGCTGGGTTGACATCAAGCGCATTAATTTTTTTTCAGATACCACGAAGTTGCCTTCCAAAAAAGGCTGTGTCATAACGTTTCCAGCACTGGATATTATCAAATGATTTAATTCTCTAATAATTTTCCTGATTACTGGCGAGGTTGAGCCTTTTTTAATACTATTTACTGAGTATTTTTGTTTCTTTTGTGGATTACCTGTTCGTATTGCTTGCCCAGTTTTCTGTCAGGTTAGTTTTTCCCCCAGTTGATTTGTAGGGGCTTTCTATAAGTGCTTTAGGTCAGGGGTCTGCAAACTTTTTTGGTAAAAGGCCAAATAGCAAATATAATTTAGTCTCTGTGGAGTATATGGTCTCTGTGACAACTGTGCAGACTTTGCCGTCTCATCACAAAGGCAGCTGTAGACAACACATTGACGAATGAGTTTGTTATGAGTTATGAGTTCGAATGAGTTACTGTGTTCCAGTAAAACTTTATTTACTGGCAGGGTGCAGTGGCTCACGCCTGTAATCCCAGCACTTAGGGAGGCTGAGGTGGGCCGATGACCTGAGGTCAGGAGTTCAAGAGCAGCCTGGCCAACATGGTGAAACCCTGTCTCTACTAAAAGTACAAAAATTAGCAGGGTGTGACAGTGGCACATGCCTGTAATCCCAGCTACTCCTTGGGAGGCTGAGGCATGAGAATTGCTTGAACCCAGAAGGCAGAGGTTGCAGTGAGCTGAGATCGCGCCGGTGCACTACAGCCTGGGCAACAAAGTGAGACTCCTTCTCAAAAAAGTAATAATAATAAAAAATTTTAAAAACTTTATTTACAAAAACAGGCAGCTGGCGTGATGTGTGGCCTGCGAGCCATGGTTTGCTGACCCTGCACTAGATACTAGTCCGATGCTTGCCATGTATTGCAGGTATTTTTTCCCAGAATGTCACTTGTCTTTTATATGTGGTCGTTTTTCTTTTTCATAATATGAAAGCAGTTGTCTGTTTTTTTTGTTTTTTTTGTTTTTTTTTTTTATAGTTTGTAGTTTTAATGTCATGTTTAAGGCCTACTTTCCAAGATTCGTAAAATAATTTCTCATATTCTTTTATAGCTATTTTTATGCTTAGCTTTTTAATCTATCAGACTTGTTTTTTAGGAAAATAATTCTGGCTAAAGGCAGAAGATCTACTGGAGGCTATTAAAGTAGGTAAATTACAATCAATGCCTTCTCTCCAGATCAGTGCTGATGAGGATGGAAGAAATCAGACTCTAGGGACAGGATGTTGTTGGTTGATCAGAGGTGGGTGTTGAGGAACCTGGGGTACCTTTATAGGTACTTAGAAGTACCTTTAACAGATATTGAGAAGAACAGATTTGGAGTAAATGGGGGGATGGGGAGGGGTAAAAAATAATGGAGTGGTAAGTTTGACCAGAGGGAGGCTGGGTTGGAATTCTTAAGTCTTGGATGTGGAGGTGGTTGCTGAAATCATGGGAGTGAGTGTGAGCACTCAGGAGGGTGCATAGAGTGAAAGGAGAGGAACCAACCTAGGGAGCCCCCATGTAGTGGGCAGGCAGAAGGGGAGCAGGTGCAGAGGCCAGGAGGTGAATCAGAGGGGTGGGTGTTAGTGGGAGAAGCAGGTCTGGAACCCAGGGTGCTCAGCTTCTACATCCATGTGGGCTCCCAGCAGGTGTTGATCTGGGGGTGACGTCTCAGTCTCCTGCTGACTGTGTAACTTCAGGCATTGCCTCTGTGGAAGGAGCCTGCAAGCTTCTTTCTAGTTCTTTGTCTAGCCCTGTTTTCTTGTGGGACCTTGGCTGGGTCATTTCATTGCTCAGGCCTCTGTTTTCCCACCTGGGAATGAGCTTGTTTTTGATCTCTCCCAGAGTTCTTAGTCTTCCTGGTATGATTCTGCCTTCGCTGTGCCCATACCCCACACTGCCAAGGCTGTGGGGGCCTCGGGTGGGAATTTCAGACATAGAGGGTGTGGGCCAGGACGAGGTCTTAGGGAAGCATTTCATCAGGTTTCCCTTTGTTCCTGTAAACATTCATGGAAGTTCTAAGGCGTAGGACTTACTGATTTGACTTAATGTGTATCTCAGAAACAATGGGGAGATTTCGCATCCTCCCTTGTAGAAGATCTGTAACAGGAGTCGGTGTGTTGCTTGGCAGGGAGTGTGTCAGAAATCTTAGACACACAAAGTCCCATTTCAAACGGCCAAGCACCATGAGAAATGCTCAGCGTTGTCATCAGTGAAACCCAAATGGAAACCACAGTGAGATATCACTTTATACCTGTCAGGATGGCTAGAATTTAAAAAAAAAAAAAAAAAAAAGGATATAACATGTTGGCGAGGACGTGAAGAAGTTATAACCTTTACGCGTTGCCGGTGGGAGTGAAATGGTGTAGCTGCTGTGGAAACAGTTTGGGGGTTTCTCAAAAAGTTCAGCATAGAACCTACCACATGAGCCAACATTCCCACTCCTAGGTATGTGCCCAGGAGAATTGAGGACAGGTGTGTTCATAATAGCACTACTCACGATAGCCAAAAGGTGGCAACAATCCAAGAGTCCATTCACTAATAAGTAGATAAGCAAATCATAGTGTATCCATACCATGGAATATCATTCAGTTCTAAGAAGGAGCGAAGTACTGAGATGTGCTACAGCATGGACGAACCTAGAAAACATTGTGCTAAGAAGCAGACATGAAAGGTCATGTGTCACATACTGTATGATTCCATTTGTGTAAAATGTCCAAAACAAGTAAATCTGTAGCAACAGAAAGCAGATTGGTTGTTGCCAGAGCCTGAGGGTTGGGTGGGCGATGTGGAATGACTTCTGATGAGATTGGGGTTCTATTTTGGGGTGATGAAATGTTTTGGAATTAGATAAAAGTGCTGGTTGCACAACATTGTGAAATGTATTAAATGCCACTGAATTGTTCACTTCCAAGTGCTCCTTGACTTATGATGGGACTTATGGTGGGGATACATCCAGGTAAACCCATCAGACCTATCACAAAGTCAAAATTGTAAGTCAGGGACTGTCTGTACAAGAATCGCTCTCACACACACACACCTGTCTTCTGCTCCTTGTGTCACCCGGAGTGAATATCTGATTGTTTCTAGAGTCTAGACCAGGGCTTGGCAATTTTTTTTTTTATTTTTTTTTTAAAGATGGAGTCTCGCTCTGTCGCCCGGGCTGGAGTGCAGTGGCCAGATCTCAGCTCACTGCAGCTCCGCCTCCCGGGTTTACGCAATTTTCCTGCCTCAGCCTCCCGAGTAGCTGGGACTATAGGCGCCCGCCACCGCGCCTGGCTAGTTTTTTGTGTTTTTTAGTAGAGACGTGGTTTCACCGTGTTAGCCAGGATGGTCTCCATCTCCTGACCTCGATATCCACCCGTCTCGGCCTCCCAAAGTGCTGGGATTACAGGCTTGAGCCACTGCGCCCGGCCGGCAATTTTTTTTTTTTTAAAGGACTCTTCTTTTGTCCTGGGGAACTCCTTCCCCAAGCCACTCTTTGCCACCTGAATGACACAGTTGGACCAGGTCAGTGGTTTTCAAGCTTTCATCAAATCCCAGAGCCTTTTACTCAAAGGAATCTTGTATATTTTAGGTTTAGCAGGCCAGTAGGCAAAAATCGAGGAGGTTGTGTAGGATATAGCCATTTAAAAACGTAGAGGCCAGTCTTGGTTTTGGGGTCTTAGAAAAGCAGGTGATGGGCCGATTTGGCACAGGGGCACAGTGTGCCACCCCTCAGTTAGACCAGCCCTGTCATTTAGAGCTCTAATGGAAGCCACATAGGAAATTTTAAATTTTCTAGCGGCAGGCGCCCGCTAGAAAAGAGGGGCCAGGTGCAGTGGCTCATGCCTGTAATCTCAGCACTTTGGGAGGCCGGGATGGGTGGATCATGAGGTCAGGAAATCAAGACCATCCTGGCTAACACAGTGAAATCCCATCTCTACTAAAAAAAAATACAAAAATATTAGCCGGGCGTGGTGTTGGGCATCTGTAGTCGCAGCTACTAGGGAGGCTTATGCAGGAGAATGGTGTGAACCTGGGAGGTGGAGCTTGCAATGAGCGGAGATCCTGCCACTGCACTCCAGCCTGGGTGACAGAGTGAGACTCCGTCTCAAAAAAAAAAAAAAAAAAAAAGTAAGAGGTGAAATTAATTTTAATTGTATTTTATTTAACCAGACATATCCAAAATACTGTCATTTCACCATGTAAAAAAGTTATGATGTGCGCATTTTACCTTACAGCACGTTTCAGCTCAGACCAGCCACTTTCCCACTGCTTAGTAACCCAGTGGTGTGGCTGCTGCCTACAGTCCTGGTGGCAGCCCTGGGGTGCCACAGCTGGTGGTGAGTTTCCTCCTCCCTCCCTTGGGCCCTGGGTTGGAAGGTTTCTGGAGTGCTGCTTCTCTGGGACTTCTTACTCCTTTTTGTGTCCCCACTCCTCCTTGGCCCTTGGTGTCTGTTGCCAACTTTTGAAGTTTCTTTCTTTGACTGTCATGTCTTTGATGGCATCTTTTGGTGTGTTAGAAGTTCTGTTCTGGGCTGTGATCCCCACTCCCTGCCCACAGGCAGAGTTTATGGGGAGAAGGGAGGAGGGTCCTGGCCAGGGCCTCACGTCTGTCCAGTGGGGGAGCAGGTGAGGACCTTGGGGGGCAGGCTGCCGTATCCCCCTCTAGACTGGACATGCGATGTTCCAGTATTATGTAGTTGCACCCTAGCTTTTTTCCCTGGGTTCTAGCCTGTTACCTGACCTTTTCCTCTGAGTTCTGTTTCCCTTGCCACGCAGAAGGACTATAGTCCAAGGCCTGTGTTCTCTTCCTGACACAAATGTGCAGGGTGACCCTGGAAGGTGACTTATGTCTCCCACCTGTAAAGCGGGTGCCTGCCTTCTCTTTGCAGGGGAGGAGTAGTGTGCTGATGGAATGGAGGAGTTCCTGAACCCGCCATGTGGTGAGGGATGTTCCAGGAAGCACGTTGGCTGCCGCCTCTGGGGGAAGTAGCCTTTCTTTGGGCAATCTCATGCTCTTTAGCAGAAATAAAGAAATTCAACTCGGAATGTTTAAATTGTTCCAAGCTGCCACTTAGTCTTGAAAGCGGGAGAGAGTGTGGCAGCGAGGCGCAGGGAAAGACACGCTACTACTGGACATGGATGATCATTGGGTGCTAATTTGGAAGCATCTGACCTAAGAAAAGGGGCTCTTCTTTTATCCTAGGAAACTCATTCCCCCAGCCACTCTTTCCCAGCTGAATGACACAGTTGGACGAGGTGGATGGTTTTCAAGCTTTCACCAAAAGCAGCGCGGCTCTGGGCAATGCAGCCAAAGCCTGGAGCTTGGCCTCCCATCCTGGGGGGGCGGGTGGGCGGGGAGGGGGAGGGCCTCTGGTCATCTCTGGGGCCACTTGGGGCAGGTTCAAAAACTCTGCCCTAGATTTTGTGCTTTTTCCAGTTTTAGCAATTGAGGCAGTCTCATAGCTGCTCTGGGTTGGAAACCCCATGCCCTACCCACCACTCTCGAGGCATTGTCACTTCCATTGGGGGCAGGAGAACCTGGGGGGTTGATTCACTGACATTTTGTCTCTGGAAGCTGGAACTGGAATCTTCCAAACCACTCACTGGTTTTCTCAGTCAGGGTCATCCTAGTTCACATGAAACCACAGCCTGGTTTTTGCCTGGAGCCTGTAACCCATCTGGCTGCTTCCCCTTGGGCACAGCTTGGCGGTTGCATGCTGTGCCAGAGGTGGCCCTGGTGTCAGAGCTGCCTTGCAGCAAGACTCTGAGTGGATGGGCTTGCTGGATCCTTTGAATCTCTACCTACTATATCGTATCATAGCCCGTGATTTCACACATACCTCAGCAGGCAAGCGTTGCCAGCAGGGCTGGTGGCAGCAAGGCCTCCCTCGGAGGAGGGGATGCTGAGTTTTCAGAGAGCTCGAGTGACCTGCTCAAGGTCACTGAGCTGCTCGGTGATGGGGCCGTGATACAGAGCTCAGTTCCATGAGGCTCCCATGCCAGAGTCCACCCTGGCTCCAGACTCATCCTCCCTGTCCTTGGGAAGGCCACTTTGCTTTGTAAACTCCTTAGTGTTTTTGTTTGGCTCGGGGCAGATGGGTGGTAGGGAGATTGGTATATTGCAATGCTGCAGAGTAAATCACAGCTGTTTCCTGGACTTCTCTAATTCCTAGCAATGGAAAGAGGGACCTGCTGGGGCTGTCTGTACCTGCCCTCCCCGCCTTTGCCCCACATTATGCAGGTGAGGAATTGTCTTCAGTTAGCAGATGGAGCCTCCAAGACCTGGAGAGGTTCAGCAGAAGAGGTTCAGCCACCTGCCTAGGTCACAGGAAGGCCAGCATGGTTTTTTCCAAAGTCCTGTTTGGCCACCTTGTCTCTGATAAGTGTTAACCTTTGCTATCAGGAACAGGGCCTTGCCCCAACTTGGACTCCTTAGTTATTGAGTGTGTGGTGGGGTGTGTGTGTGAATGGCACAGGCTGTTGTGCAGGGCATCGCCTAGGTCTTCTCCTCTCCTCCGCCTCGGGGTGCCCCACTTCCCCAACATGGGCTACTGGCCTAGGCAGCAACCACACCTTTGGCAAAGCTCTGAACAGGAAGCACAATTTTTTCCCCTGAAAGAGGAATTCAGAATCAGGAAATAGCTTTGTCCTTGATCTCTGTAGTTTCTGAGGCACTGGTTTTAACAGACCCATAAGCAACCACGGTGCACTTTCCACACAAGATTTCTGACCTCCTCATGGTCCTGCCCATAAAGGGGCCAAGGGAAGGGGGAGCAGCCGCAGGGAGCCCCAGCTGAGCCAGAGAAAGGGGCCATGTCTCCTGGGTCTCCTGATGCCATACCCAGAGCCTCACTATCAGGACTGGGTGAGCCACTTGGGGCTTAGGAGCCTCAGGGCCCCAGGAGGGGTGGTTCAGGGCATTTGTATGGCTTCTGCTTGGGGACCTGCTCTGACCTAGAAATCTGACACAGTCCCACTTTTCATTTCAGTGTGCCCAGGCAAGGGAATTGGAATGGTGGCGAGCCTAGATTTGAGTTTCCATTCTAGCTCCATTTTCCATGCTGATGGAGCAAGTTACTTAGAACTGAGGCATCTGTGCCCCTCATCTGAAAACTGGGGGATTATAATAATAGTGCCCATGGCTTTGAGTCGTGATAAGGATGCTGGAAGATGCTTGCAAAGTCCTCAGCAACCGCAGGATCTGTGGCAAGGGCAGAGTTTGGAAATACTGGGTTATATGGTGGGTGCTTAGTAAATGGGGTCCGTTTTATCAGCAATAAACCATGCAGTATGGAGCCTTGTGTGGGACACGGATCTTGCCCTTGGGAAGCTCTCACTTAGCATGCTGGCCCTTCCGCTCTTGAATGTCCACCATGGGCCAGGCCATGGACGAGATGGGACAGGGGCAGTGCAGGGAGCGCCAGGTCCCCATCCCTCTTAGGTTCCTGCTGAGAAAACAGCCCAGGAAGGGGACCTTCCACTGTGATTTTGTGGGCGAGCGAGCCCTCAAACCTGTTTCTGTGTGTCCCATGCCCATTAAACAGAAACTCAGGCCCATGCCCATTAAACAGACACTCAGGCTGTCTCCTCTCCCACTGAGCTGCTCTGCACCACCCTAGCAGCTTCCTCATGTCAGCCCCTTGAAGACTGGAAGGAAGTAGTCAGTTTGCCTTCTGTGTGTTTGATTTTTCAGAATGAATAAGTACAGTAAGTCCTCACCATCGTTGGTAGGCTTTTGGAAACTGCTACTGTAAGCAAAACAACACACAACCAAACCAATTTTATCATAAGCTAATTGATATAAACAAGATTTAAGTTTCTATGGCATATTTCAGGTTACAAAAAAATAACCAAACTTCTAAATAAAGATCCAAAATATTTCTAATATTAAACATGGAAATATATGTGAGCTATTACATACATTTCAGGAAGATGAATAAAAATAAGATCATTATTTATCCAAGTTTTGGTGAATCAGTGAGTGATGACAGTCGTGGTGGTTAAATCAAGGAATAAATGTCTGCAAAGTGAAAGTTGTAAGGCACACCTCCTACCATCAGGAAGTTCAAAAACAAGAACAAAAGTGGCGGGCTCACTGAGTGCTTCTTACTGCATAGTTTATTGTCATGTATTTGTGTGATCATCGTAGACTTGATGACTTTTTAGTTGACAGTTACCTATATTCATTCATTCATTTTCCAGTTCGCTTATTCCAGTTCAATGTCATCGGTGGCTGGAGCCTCTCCCAGGGCATAAAGCCTGGACAGGATGCTGTTCCATCACAGGACACACTGGTACCCACACCTGCTCGGACTGGGACCACTTAGATGTCCAGTTTACTGAATGTGCACATCTCTGAGATGTGAAAGAAAGCAGAGTACACAGAGAAAACCTACAGAGTTGTGAGAGCACACAAACTCCACACAGACAGTGGGTGCAGGAATTCTTTTTTTTTTTCTTAACATTGTTATAACAAATCAATGTTGAATGAAATGACATTATTTGAGGACCTGCTGTGTAAGGACTGAACTGATTTTAAGAATTTTTAGGTCCGGTACTGTGGCTCACACCTGTTATCCCAGAACTTTGAGAGGCCAAGGTGGGCAGATTGCTTGAGCCCAGGAGTTCGAGATCAGCCTGGGCAAGACAGGAAACCCTGTCTCTACAAAAAAGTAAAAAACATAGCCAAGCATGGTGGCACATGCCTGTGGTCCCAGCTACTTGGGAGGCTGAGGTAGAAGGATCGCCTGAGGCAGGAGGTGGAGGTTGCAGTAAGCTGAGATCACGCCACTGCACTCCAACCCGGGTGACAGAACAAGACCCTGTATCAAAAAAAAAAACAAAAATTTTTTTAGAGGGTAGGAAGTGAAGGGGCCAGGCGTCATCAGCTTAGGATTTAACATTAGAGGCCACTTCTGTGCCCCTGTCAAGCCCAGAGAAGTCATGCAGGTCCCATGAAGGGCAGAGCAGATCCTAATTTTAGGAATTTCTTTGAAGGGAATATAAGTTGCCATGGGCAGTGTGGGAGAAGATTAAGAGAAGCCATGCATATCCCACTCATATCCGTGGAGCAACTGCCTTGCAGTTGTCTGGGAAGGAAAATCCTTGTGCTGGGCCTGGTTGAAATGCCCAAGGAAGGTAGAGAGGAGCCCAGAGCTGGGGAGCCGGGTCTAGTCCCAAATCACTGGGTGGCTGGGAGATCTGGCCAGGATGTTTCATGGCCTCCTGGTCACCAGTGTTGAGTGGGTCCCCTCAGTTGGCAGGCAGGTCCTTCCAGCCTCTCTGTCTACCCCACCCCCAGCCTTTACAAGTCATTCACCCTTGCAGGGAAGGGAGTCTCTGCTGAGGGGACCCTTCTGTGAGATCTAAACAAGAGGAGTCTCTTCTTTTGAACCTGAGAACGAGCTCTTCTAACAGACAGATGTCACCTCGGCAGACAGCCCACTACTTCTCAATTCCACATCTCCCTTCCCACCTGGAAACCCCATGAGCCTGGGAGCTTAGGAGTCCTCTTCCTGGGGGCCCGGCCAGCTAGCACCTGGCCTTCTATGGTGTGGAGGTTTTCCTATACGGAAATTGCTAAAGGGTGGCCTGCCCTGGCATTGTGTTGTTGCGCTGTTGGTGGTATTCATAGCTGACAGGAATTGCCCTGTGCCAGGCCACTATTAGCTCATTTATGTTTCCAGCAGCGTCAGAAGGCGGAGATAAGAGAAGGGTAGAGAGAGGTAGTATAATATGCCTAGAGCAGCTCCTCTGTTGGCAAAGCCAGGAGGAAACCCAGCTGTGGGACTCCAGGCCTTCCCGGTCTCCACATGACCCGAGAGGACTGAGCTCGGCCTTGAGACCATCACTCTCTGGCTGTGTGTGGCCCCCTTGACCCCTAGTGTCCAGGAGCGGGGCTGACCACCTTGGTATGTGCAGGGAAGGGTGGGGCTGACCTCGTTTAGCTTTCCTGTCTCGTTTTTGCTCCTCCTTCCACCATGCTTCTGTCCTACCTGTTTCTGAATGGGAAGGACGGCTTTTTGAGGAACAGGGTGTGACTCTTCCCTGCAAAGATGTTGCCCCAGAAATTTGTCCCCACGCATTCTCCAGCTCTCTTCCCTTTGCCATGAATGGCGTCATGTTCCAAAAATCCTGTGGCCATGAGCTGTTTGTCAAGACCGAACAGGGAAGAGGCTTTTAAAATGTCACTTTCCCCCTCCAGCTGGAGTACAGTGGGGAGCTGGGGCTGGGTTTGCAGGACATGTGTGTGGGCAGAGGGGGCCCAGGAGCCCAGTGGGAGTCAAGGGAGAGTTTATAGCCGGCCAGCAGCTGTGGGCCCTGCTGTCCCCGTGCTATGATGGGGTGAACTGTGTGTGTGGTTTCTTGGTTTTGAGGTTTTTTTTTTTTTTGAGGTGAAATTCACGCAACATAAAATTAACCATTTTAACATGTACAATTCCATTGCATTTAGCACATTCACAGTATTGTACAACTTCCACCCCTCTTCAGTTGGAAACATTTCCATTGCTCCAAAAGAACCCCCCCCACCTTAACTATTAAGCAGTTCCCCCACCTTTAGTCCCCAGCAACCACAAATCTGCTTTGTGCCTCTATGGAGTTACTTATTCTGGAAATTTCATCAAACCAGAATCATACCATACCATACGTGCCCTTTTGTCTGTGGTGTCTTGCATTTGGCCTAATGCTTTCAAGGTTCATCCACCTTGTAGCACAGGTCAGAATTCATTCCTTGTATGGATGGTGGACACTGGGATTGCTTCACCCTTTTGGCTGTTGTGGATAGTGCTGCTGTGAACACAGGTGTGCGGGCATTTGTCTGAACACCTCTTTTCAGCTCTTTTGAGTGGACCCCAGGAGAGGACTTGCTGGCCTGTGACCGTTCTGTCAGTGAGCTGTTTGGCATCAGCACCTGGAGCCAGATGTCAGCCCTGCAGACTACTGGGTGGGAGGGCTGTGGGTGGGTCCCAAATAGTGCCCGCTCAGAGCCTGGTGCTCTTCACAGAGGAGTCTGGGATGGAAACTGGGTTCCTGGAACATCCCTCAAGAGTGGCAGACACGAGTGCCACTATGAGGCAGTGGCACAGGGGGCCATGCAGGTGCAGGCGTGGCTCAGCTACTCGGAGGTTCACGCCTTCTTTCTTCCCTTTTTGTCTGACCTGAAGATCAGCTGAGCTGCCAAGAAAGAGGCAAGTTAATCCTTAAACATTGTTGGAAGAGGGGCTGTGGGGCATGGGAGTTGAAGGCTGGCGACCCCAGGGAGATGTGGTGCCTTCCCAGTGCTAGGTGCCGGGAGCTGCTGGCAGAGGGCACACAGAGACCCACAGTGGTCCCCAGAGGACCTTGGGCCCAGCTAGAGGGAAAAGGCCTTTGCTGCGCTGTTCATCACTGTTACCAGTTTTCAAGCTTTATTTCTTTGGCAGCAGAACACCCACCCCCTTGAAATGAAACATGGAGCTCACGTATATGTTGCATGAATGTTCTCATGTTGAAGCCCAGGAAGAGAAATGGCACCAGCTGTGAGACCAACTTGACCCCCACGCGCTGCCCCATCCTACACCTGAGGTGGCCCCTGAAGCATGACCTCCGGGGATCTTCACAGTTTGAAGAACCACTGATGTACTCTAATACTTGCAGTAATATTTTTTAATAGAATGCAATATTGGATGTACACAAAAGGATACAAGCAGCATACATTTACAGTATACATCTGAATAATAAAAATGAATGCTCATGAACCTGCCACCTGACTTAAGAAAGAGAACACTGACATCCAGTCAAAGCATCCTTCACGCCCCTCCCCAGTGGTATCCCTTTCACAGAGGTGACCTGGGATGATTTAGGGGTGGGAGCTGAGGCCCAGTTGGGTAGCTCAGGCATTGCCCTTCACTACAGTGCTGGTTGAGCTGTTCTAGGGAACACGGACAGAAGCACATTGCAGTGGAGTCCCCTGCTTTTCTGACTCCTCCACAGGCTCAGGGACATTATTCCTATGGCACAGTAAAGGTGTTTATGTTTGTGGTCCTTCAAGCCCCTCTTTGCAAGCAGGGACCCAGGGAGAGGACTCCAGGGGCCATGGGGAGCAGGGACCCAGGGAGGAGATTTAAGCACATGGGGAATGGGGACCCAGGAATATTAGGAGTAGGGACCCCAGGAGGGGAGCTCCAGAGCTGTGAGGAGTGGGGACACAGGGAGGAGAGCTCCTGAGCTGTGGGGAGTGGGGACCCGGGGAGGAGAGCTCCAGGGCTGTGGAGAATGGGGACCCGGGGAGTGGAGCTCCAGTGCTGTGGGGAGTGGGGACCTGGGGAAGACAGCCCCAGGGGCCGTGGAGAGTGGGGACCCAGGGAGGAGAGCTTCAGCGGCTGTGGGGAGTGGGGACCCAGGGAGGGCTCCAGGTCCACTGGAAAACAGGTGTTGCCTCTGTCGCAGCCCCTCCTCCTGTCCTCATCACCAAGGCAGAGGTCCGCATTGTTGAGAGAAAGGTTTTCCTGTCTGCCTGTGCCTTGGAGTCTGTTTCATTTCCAGATGGACCGTATGTAACACAGCCACCAGGAGCGAGTCTGGGGTTAGATGTCGCCTTTTAACGCAGTGCTGTTGGATAGAAAGGACTCTTGAGTAGAAACCAGGAGATAGACTTAAACACATGTTTGTGTTTGGGCGCATGGCAACTGAGAAGTGGGATCAGCAGGGCTGCTCCCCAACAAAGGTGCCGAAGGGGTGGGGATGTGCTAGGGGAG
Organism: Theropithecus gelada; assembly: GCF_003255815.1. Lineage (NCBI taxonomy): Eukaryota > Metazoa > Chordata > Mammalia > Primates > Cercopithecidae > Theropithecus > Theropithecus gelada. Next base: position 76,015,286 of record NC_037684.1, on the reverse strand, counting down.
TGGGTGGCTAGGCCAACAGTTCTCAAACTTTCTGGGTTCCAGACCCCTTTATGCTCTTGATTATTGAGGCCCTCAGAATGCTTTAGTTTACCTGGATTATGTCCATTGGTATTTCTTGTATTAGAAGTTAAAACTGAAAAAGTTTAAACTATTCATGAATTCACTTAAAAGTAACAATAAGCCTATTATGTAGTCACATAAGTAACATATATTCTGAAAAATAACTTTTCTAAAACAAAATATTTGCTGAAAAGCCCCACATTTTTAACTCTTTGCAGAGCTCTTTACTGTCTGTCATAGTGAAAAACGGCTGGGTTCTCAGAACTTCTGCAGTCTGTGGCCATAGCATGTCCTGTGTCGCCTTTGGGCAGCTCTACTGTACACTCATGAAAGAGTGAGAGAGGAGTCAAAGGATGTCTTAGTATTTTTATTAAAATGGTTTTGACTCAGGGACCTCAAAAAGGGCCTCCGGGACTCCCACCTTTGCAGAACACTGGTTAAGTTGGGCCATGGGCCTGAGGAGCTTGCTGGCCTCGATAGGAGGGGCAGTGCAGTTCATTGTTCCAGGCTGCGCTGCTGCCTGGGGGCCTGCTTGGCTGTGGCTGTGTCAGCTTCCCATAGGTGGTGTCCCCTGACTTCCATTTCTGAAGTCTGTCATTTGCCCACTCCCAGGGAAGTCTCCCAAACTCCTCCCCTTTGCTCCCCAGCACGATGCTGAGTTCCTTTCCCTTTGCACCACCTTTCGTGCCTTTGTCTCCTTGTTGGTGTTCCCAGAGGCTTTGTGATCTTTGCATCAGTGGCCTTGCGGAGGCTGGTAGACATCAGGGGCATCCCTGACCTGCCTCCATAGAGAGCAGCAGAATGCGGGGGCGGGAGTGGCCCAGTTGGGAGGTGAGCCAATTGCAGTCTGCAGGGGCTGGGGTGGGCACGGCTGTTCTGAGTTCTGGGACCAGCAGTCCTGGCATAATTAGCAGAATCCGTTTTCCTTCCCCAACTACCCCAATTAAGACAATAAATTACACTGAGCACCTTACTGATGAGGTTCTGAAGTAGGTGGCTTATTGGCCCAGCTTTTCCTGGGGTGGGTGGAGGTGGTAGCCTGCACCCAGGTTTGATGTCTTTGCACAGGTAGGAAAGAGTCCTTCTGGAGGACAGCCCCCAATCTCTGCCAGCTTCCTGAACTCCTGCGCGGCTGACCAGGCTGTGTGCTGCGGAAGGGTGGTCTGTGGCTGGCTCATCCAGAAGTAAAGGCTGTAGGGCTCTTCCTTCCATGTGTGCCTCATGGGCAATGTGCTTTGGGGCCCCACTGGGTCCCTAAGCCCCCACTTGCAGCCTCCCAGGGCCGTGGCCCCAGCTGCATGGATGTGGGGCAGAACTGAGTGCTGTGCTGGTGAGGACCAGACCCCTACCCCTGGGAGCACGTCTCACTGGGGAACATGCCCGTCACCTGTGTCACCCTTTACCTTCTGGAGTGGCCTGCTAAACTGGGAAGGAGTGCCCCATGGGCCAGGGCCAGTGTGGAGGTAGGTAGCCTTGGCACCTGTTTTGCTTCTACGACTTCCTGGCTCTGTGGCCTTGGACAGACCACTGAGTCTCCGTGTGCCACAGTTTCCTGGGGTATAAAATGGAGGTCATGAGAGCTCACATGCCTTAAGTCCTGGGATCAGCTTCAGTGCCAGCAGGGAGGAGTGCAGACCTGCCTTCGGGCTCCCATAGCTGGGATGTGTGTCCTCCCCGCAGAATGCTTTCCTGCCAGCTGGTGAGCAGGCGTTCTCCCTCGGAGGCTGGGCTTCCTCCCCAGGCACGGCTCTGGATCCTGATGATGCTGAAACACTTGCAGGGGCTGTAGCTCCATCTTCAATACCTGCACGGTGGCTGGCTGTTCGTGGAAGCCTGTGCTGAAGCCTGTATTGAGGACGGTAGTTTGGGTCCACAACTGTGGCTGTAGAGCAACAGAACAGTATTCTCCAGGGCTCAAGGCCCCATGGACAACTTTTAGTAGTTCTAGCATAGTTTGGTCAACCCGGGACAAGCCTGTGGCCTCTTGAGGGGTCTGCAGTGGTGACCAGTGTTCGTCGGCCCTGGCAGGCTCGTTCTGAAAGAGAAGCCCCCATTCTGAGCATGGTCAGAGGTGTGTGCTAACCTCACTGTGGGTGAGGCAGGTGGGCACAGCTCTGCCAAGAAGCTTCCCTCCCCAGGTGCTTGGATTCAGAGCCACTGATCCTCTCACAGTCCATCTGGGTGGCCACAGGACACACAAAGTCTTGTCAGGGGTGAGGCTTGAGACGGGACTTTGATGTGTGCTCACCCCTGACTTTTACTGACTTACATCAGAATGTCCCAGAAAAGACAGGCAACCTTGAAGTCTCCCATGATTTACAAGCTTAGAAAGAGGGCCAGACGGCTGCTACCCAGGTATCCTTTCTCTTTGGAATTGAAATGCAGAAAACATTATTAAACAGCCTATTTGCTATGAGTATGGAAGTGTTTCCACAGACACCCTTTTGGTAAAAAGAAAAGGGCAAGAATCAACCTGAAAACTACAGAGGATATATTAGCCACAGTTTGCACACATCCTGCTTATGGATCTTTCAGTGACTCCACTGAGGGGCCATCTGTCCCACCCAGTGCCTGGGTGCAGCCCCCACCCCCACCTTTGGTCCAGATAAGTTTTTGCCCCAAGAATCTGCCCAGAGTTGGGGCATCAGCTCCCACAGGTGTGGGTCCTTCTTCAGGACTGTGTGGAATTTTTCCTCTTGAAGAGCTTTCCTGGGGATGACCGCTCTGCTTGGAGTCTAGGGTGGAGCCTGGTGTGAGGTGTGAGGGAGCCAGTGTGGGGTTTGGGTGCCTGCCCCACCCTCAGAAGCAGGAGCCCGGCTGCCTTTGGACTAACCAGTGCTGTTCTGGGGCTCCCACTGGCTGCTTCCACTGTGGAGCACTCCCGTGAACACTGCTTTGGTTTGAGTACCAATGTAAGTGCTGGGTGTATCTTTCTGACCTTGAGGCATTCTTGATTGTTCACTTACCCAGGGTATCCTTGTGTCTGACGTAATTTTTTTTTTGTTAATAAAAAATGGTATGGAAGGAATATGTGTATTTTTCTATTATAGATGATGAAACTGAGAATCACAGAGATACTGCCTTGCCCTGGGCCACACATCAAGTAGGTCGTGGAGCCAAGACTTGAATTGGCCTTCTCGTTCCCAGGCCAGTGTACATTAATTACCTGGTCCTGTTGGTGGAGCCCAGAGTGTAGGGGTTCCCTAACTGCACCTACTTCTTGTTCTGCCAGGAATGACCAAGACCTGCCCTATTGAAGCCACTCTGCCAGGGTTATATCAGAAGTCCTGCATGCTCAGTCAGGCAGACATCTTCCCCTCCCCTAAATAATAATTGATAAGTGCTGTGTACTGGCATTTACATTACAAAAATGGTAAAATCAAGCAGAATCCCCCAAACCTGCTGCTGATCCCAGCAGTCTGCACAATAGCTGTTTTCTCATCAACTCTCAATCTTTGTCCATCCTTACATGTGTTATAAACAGAACCAACCATGAGCCCCTTGGGAGACGTGTGTGCTTCATGTTTTTGTCTGCAGAGCCTTGAGTGGTACCAGCTTCAGGGCAGCTGCTGGAGAAATTCTGTTGCACACTTACAGGGGGTGCCGTTCACCAGCGGACAGAGCAGCAGAGCCATGAAGGCCTGTGCAGGACAGGCTGGCTGCGTTCGATAGTGTGGGTGGTGCCCTGGAGGGCATCTTGAATCCTCGTCCTCGCTGGTAATTAATGGCCAGGTAGTGTGTTAGGGAGTGGATGTATTGTCACTCTCGAAACTGTTTCTCTGTTGGGTGTTGAGCTCTTCCCACATCAGGAATGAGACTGTTTGCTTCTCTCTTGTGTGAGTTCTTCAGGCCCAGGCTCTGGACGTGGGCTCACTGTATCAGGAGTGTGGAAGCACCATGGCTCTTGCATGGGGCCATGTGCTGCTGTCTGAGTGCCAGCTTTGTCCACACCCTGTCTCTTATCCTTGGTGGCATAGTGCACACAGTGGCACAACTGGAGACTTGGACTCAAGAAAGGAGAAGTACAAGTTGGATTTAGCTGTGTTGGGGGGCAGGCCCTGGCTCGTGTCTACTTGTGTCTCAGTGCTGATGGTCCATCACTGCTGGGTGCTGACCAGCGTTGTCCTAGTGACCTGGGAGCTGGGGTGTGGGAGGCAGAGCTGCAGCCTGGCTCGCCCAGGACTAATAAGTATACCCGTAGACTTGTTCACGTGTTTTTTTTATTTGGTCATTGAAGCCCAGCTTTGTACTGGGTGCTTCACTGGATGAGGCAGGATTCTTGTCCCCAGCGAGGAGATGTGGTGGTGTGAGAGAGAAGGAATACATGTGGCCTTGGGGCCGGTTAGTGTTCTTGAAGGAGGTGTGGGATTTTGAGGGGTCTGTGTATGGGGCAGTGTATCCTTATTCCATGGAGTAGAAGATGTTTGTGTATGGGAGGTGAGAGGTGGCAGGACGTGATGGGGTGAGAAGGGTGAGACTCACCTGTCTGCATCGACTGTTTGAGGCCTGCCCTCTTTGGTGCCAGATTGTTCAACGTGTCTGACTACCTTTCTCCTCGCCCACTGCAGTCTAAGGGCAGGTGAGTCCAAGGGGACAGGAAACCTGGGTTAACCACTGTTAGAGATCTTGTCACCGACTGTTCCCTCCTCCTCTTGGAGCCACAGACAGGCCACGTGGAGTGAGAGCCAAGCATGTTGTGTGGGCTGGTTGTGATGGGATGGCTGTGTCCAGAGACCTGTGCACGTCTGGGAAGCATCAGTGTTGGCAGCTTGACAACACCAGGTATAGCAGGCTGAGATGTTTCTCCATCCCTTGCTCCTGGCTGCCTGCTTGGGGCAGTTGGGCAACCCAGAGTTGAGACAGTTGGGTTCATCCTGGCATGCATCCCAGATTTGCCTGGGGAGGGTTGTGAGAGGAAGGGACAGAAGAACCCCTGAGAGAGGGGATGTGCGTGACCTCCAGGGAAGTAGCTGGAGAGGCCAGCAGAGCATACGCGGTGCAGCTCAGGGCCATGGCAGACAGACGTCACTGGAGGAGGCCTGTGGCCATCCACCATAGACCCCTGAGGACTGACTGCAGAGGCCACAGTGGCTGAGTTTTGTTTTTCTTTTTCTTTCTTTTTTTTTTTTTTGAGACGGAGTCTAGCTCTGTTGCCCAGGCTGGAGTGCAGTGGCACGATCTCAGCTCACTGCAACCTCCGCCTCCTGGGTTGAAGCGATTCTCCTGCCTCAGCCTCCCAAGTAGCTGGGACTACAGGTGCGTGCCACTATTTTTCCTTTTTTATTAAACTACTTATGTTGAGATAATCGTGTTTCTCCTAACAGAGATCCCATGTACCCCTTTGCCCAGGTCCTCCGATGGTGACCTTCTGCAACACTGTGGTATGGCATCACAGCTGGGATACTGACTACAATGCAGAAAGTACCCAGTGTCTCCATCGCCTTCTCCTCCCATCAACCCAAGCCCAGCCACCCAGGAATCCTTCTCCATTTCCATAAATCTGACATTTCAAGAATGTTATGTGAAGAGAATCATACAACCCTAACCCTAACCTTTGAGATTGGCTTTTTTCACTCAGAATTCTCTGGTGATTCATCCAGGTTGTTGTTTGGATCAGTAGTTTGCTTTTCATTGCTGACTTACATTCCGTGGTATGAGGGGACACCTAGGTTGTTTCCAGTTTTGGGCTGTTACAAACAAAGCTGCTGTAACCATTCATATGTAGTTTGTGTGTGAGTGTATGTTTTCATTCTCTGGAATGAATATCCAGGAGTGCAGTTCCTAGGTTGTATGGTAGTTGCATGTTTAGTTTTTTAAAAAACTGCCAAACTGATTCACACCAGCAGTATATGAGTGATAGATATACTTACTTTGTGACCTTGCCAGCATTTGATGTTGTCACCATTTGTTTTTCTAGCCATTCCGATAGGAGTATGGTAACATCTCATGTGGTTTTAATTTGCATTTCCCCTGTAGCTTTTGGTATTGAACACCTACCTCTTCATGCTATTTATCTTCTGTAGAAAGTCTTCTCGTGTCTTTTGCTCTTACTCTAATTGGATTGTTTTGTGTTTTCACTATTGAGTTTGAGGGTCTTTATGTAGTCTAAATACTAGTGTACAGTCTAGATACTAGTCCTTTGCAAAAGGACGCTTGCAAAATATTTTATCCTACTTTGTGGCTTATCTTTTCATCTTCCTTAGCAGGACTTTGTGCAGAGCAAAAGTTTTTAATTTTAATGAAGTCCAGTTTATACATTTAAATTTGTTTCATTTTGTCTTTTTTTTTTTTGTATAACATTACCTTCTGTATTGGCTTGAGGTAATTTTTTTTTCTTTTCTTTTCTTTTTTTTCTTTTTTTTTTTTTTTGCCTGTGGATGAACGGTCACTCTAGCACCATTTGTTGAAAGACTGTCTTTCCTCCATTGAATTCTTTCTGCACCTTTGTCAAAATTGGGCATATTTGTGTTGGTTTATTGCTAGCTTCTGTTCCATTGATCCATGTGTCTGACTTTCCACTAATACCACACAATCTTCATTGCTGTGGATATATAGTAAGTCTTGTAATTGGGTAAATAGATTATACCCTCTTTATTTGTTTTAATTAAAAATATTCTAGTTCATTTGCATTTACATGTAAATTTTAGAATAATCTTGTCCATATCTACAAAAAATCTTGCTGGGATTTTGATGGGAATTGTGTTAAACTGAATATCAATTGGATGAGAATTGATATCTTAGAATCTTCCAGTCCATGAATACATTATGTCTCTCTTATTTAGATCTTCTTTGATTTCTCTCATCAGTGTTGTATAGTGTTCAGCAGTTCCTGTACATATTGTGTTGTATATACACCTAAGAATTTCTTTCTTTTCTAAAGCAATTTTACGTGGTATTGTATTTTAATTTCGGTGTCCGTGTGTACATTGCTAGCATATAGAGATACAGTTGATTTTTGTATGCTGATCTTGTATCCTGCAACTTTGTTGAACTCACTAGTTCTAGGAGTTTTTTGTAGAATCTGAGATTTTCTATGCAGACAGCTATGTCATCTGTGAAGATTTTATTCCTTCAATTTTAATCTGTATGCCTTTTATTTCCTTTTCCTGCCTTATTGCACTAGCTAGAAATTCCCACACTATGTTGAATAAGAATTCTGAGATGGCCATCATTGCCTAGTTCCTGATATTAGAGGGAAAGCAATGAGCATTTCCCCATTATGTATAATGCTAGCTGGAGGTTTTTTTAGAGATGCTTTTATGAAGTTGAGCAAGTTCACCTCTATTCCTACTTTCTGAGAGGTTTTAAAAATAATTATGAATGGATGTTGGATTTTGTCAAATGCTTTTTCTGCATCAGTTGATAGGACCATGTGGCTTTTCTTCTGTAGAGCATTAATTTGGTGGATTGGATTACATTGGTTGGTGTTTGAATATTAAACCAGCTTCACTGGAATAAATCCCCTTGGTCATGGTGTATAATTCTTTAAATATATTGCTGAATTCTGTTTGCTAATATTTTGTTGATTTCTGCATCTATAGCAGTCCCCCTTTATCTGCAAGAGATACATTCCAACAGCCCCAGTGGATTCCTCAAACCACAGATGGTACTGAACCTGATTGCTGTCAGTCGGAACACATTTCTGATTGGAAACAACCTACATACCCCTTCGTATCAAACCCACCAGTACTTTTTTCATCTTTTTTTTTTGAAACAGGGTCTTGCCCTGTTGCCCAGGCCAGAGTGTAGTGGTGCAAGCATAGCTCACTGCAGCCTCGAATTCCTGGGCTCAGGTGATCCTCATGCCTCAGCCTTCCAAGTAGCTGGGCCTCTGCCAGCATTTACCACCACACCTAGCTATTTATATATATATATAATTTTTTTTTTTTTTTTTGGTAGAAACAGGGTCTTGCAATTCCCAGGCTGGCCTCAAACTCCTGGCTTCATACCATCCTCCTGCTTCAGCCTCCCAAATGCTGGAATTACAGGTGTAAGCCACCACACCCAGCCATAAATACTTTTTCTATCTTAACTAGGTACTTTATCACACACAAGGGCTGTAACATTTGCAGTTCGAGGTATGATAGAAAAACTAGCATGAATTTCCTTTTCCTTCTCAATTTCAGCGATGGAGGATTTATTCTTACTGTGCATCTTAATAACCTCAGCATATGATTTTTTTTTTTTCTTAAATTGAAAACTTTTACCATTTCACTTAAGGGAAGCACTTTATGGCTTCTCTTTGGGATATCCAAATTGCTGTCATCACTACTCTTGTGCTTTGGGGGCATTAGGTATAATGCTAGCTGGATGCACAAGCACTGCAACACCACCACAGTCCATCTGATAACTGATGGCTACTAGGTGACTAAGGGGCAGGTGGAGTATACAGCATGGATGCGCTGGACAAAGGGGAGGATCCACATCCCAGGAGGATGGAGCACGACGATGCAAGATTTCATCACACTACTCAGAATAGCATGCAGTTTAAAACCTGCAAATTATTTCAGGAATTTTCCATTTAATGTTTTCAGGCTGCGGTTGACCGTGGGTAAGGGAAACCGTGGAACTGTGGATGGAGTAGGGGTGAACTACTATATATTAATGAGGGATATTAGTCCATAGTTCATTCTTTCATTTTTAAAAAATGTTGGGGTTTTGTCATGTAGTTTTTTTGGTTTTGGTGTCAGGGTAACACTAGCTTCATAAAATGAAATGGAAAGTGTTTCTTCTGTTGTTGTTGTTTTTTTTTTTTTTTTAAAGATTATATAGAATTACTGTTAGTTCCTTAAACACTTGGTAGAAATCTCCAGTAAAATCATCTGGGCTCGGAGATTTCTTTTTTGTGAGTTATGGAATTACATATTCAGTTTCCTTAATAGTTACACAATCATTTAAATTATGTGTTTTTTAGAGAAATGGGTCCATTTCCTATATGTTGTCAAGTTAATGTTTGTAGAATTGTGTTAGTATTCTTCATTATCCTTTTGATGTCTGCAGAATCTGTAATGCTATCCCTGTTTTATTTCTGATAATAATTTGTGCCATTATGTGTTTATGTGTTTTTTTTTCTTTTTTGGTCTTGGAATTTGTCTTTTTTTTTTTTTTTTTTTTGAGACAGAGTTTCGCTCTTGTTGCCCAGGCTGGAGTGCAATGGAGTGATCTCGGCTCACTGCAACCTCTGCCTCCCAGGTTCAAGCGATTCTACTGCCTCAGCCTCCCGAGTAGCTGGGATTACAGGCATGTGCCACCACGCCCAGCTAATTTTGTATTTTTAGTAGAGATAGGGTTTCTCCATGTTGGTCAGGCTGGTCTCGAACTCCCGACCTCAGGTAATCCGCCCCTCAGCCTCCCAAAGTGCTGGAATTACAGGTGTGAGCCACTATGCTTGGCTGAAGTTGATCAATTTTATCAGTCTATTCAAAGAACCAGCTCTTTGTTTCACTGATTTTTTTTGTTTCAATTTCATTGATTTCTACGTTTATCTTTTTTTTTTTTTTTTTGAGATGTCTCGCTCTGTTGTCCAAGCTGGAGTGCAGTGTTGCAATCTCAGCTCACTGCAACCTCCACCTCCCAGGTTCAAGCAATTCTCCTGTCTCAGCCTCCCGAGTAGCTGGGACTACAGGCGCACGCCACCACACCCAGCTAATTTTTGTATTTTTAGTAGAGATGGCGTTTCACTGTGTTGGTCAGGCTGGTCTTGAACTCCTGACCTCGTGATCCACCCACCTCGGCCTCCCATAGTGCTGGGATTACAGGCGTGAGCCACCGCGCCCAGCCCGATTTCTACTTTTATCTTTATTATTTCCTCCTTTTTCTTGATTTTGGTATATTTTGTACTTATTTTTCTAGGTTCTTGAGATAGCTTAGATTATTGATTTGAGACCTTTCCTCTTTCCTAATGTGAGCATCGTGGTTACATTAGTTCCCTTCTAGTACTGCTTTAGTTGTGTTATTAAGAGGAATGTTGAAGTCTCCAACAATATTTGTGGATTTATTTTTCCTTTTAGTTCTATTAGTTTTAGCTTCACGTTATTTTGCACTCTGATGTTTAAAGGTGCATGAACATTTAGGTTCACTATGTCTCAGTGAATTGACCCTTTCATTATGTAATATTCTTGGTTTCTAGTCATTTTCTTTGTGCTGAAATATAATTTATCTGATAATATAACAACTTTGCTCTCCTTAGATTAATATTTTCAGGATGTATCATTTTTAGTTTTTTCTTTTCAACCTGACTGTCATCATTATATTTGCGGTGAGTTTTTTGTAGACAGTGTACAGTTGAATTATTTAAAAAAATCTATCAATCTTTTAATTGGTGTATTTAGATCATATACATTTAAAATATTTACGGATAACTTAGAGCATAGTTAATGTGTGTCTGGTTATTATTTCTGTTTTGTTTTTTCCTGCTTCCTTTGGGTTACTTGAACATTTTCTTTAGAATTGTATTTTGATTTATATATCAAAATATAAATAGTTTTTAAGTATATCTCTTTGTATATATTTTTTAGTGGTTATAATAAGATATGACTTTACATAGACATAACTTGTCACAATCTCTTGGTGGTGTCGTTTTACCAGTTTGAGAGAGTACCTATCTGTCCACTCCTTTACCTTTTCCTTGTATAATTGTCTTAAGTGTTTCCCTTAGATACATTTAGAACCACATTAGACAGTTTTTGCTTTAGTCATGAAACAATTAGAGAACTCAAGAGAAGGAAAGCCTAATTACTTACCCCCTCCTCTGCTTTTTTATTGTGTTCTTGCTTCCTTTCAGATGTTCCAGGATTCCTTCTTCTATGATTCCTTTTTTGTTTAGAGAACTTCCTTTGGCCATTTTGCTAGGGGTAAGTCAGCAAAGAAATTCTCTTAGTTTTCCTTCATCTGAGAAGGTCTGGATTTCCCTTTCATTCCTGAAGGATATTTTTACTGGTTATAGGATTCTAGGTTGACAGTTGTTTTCTTTCAGCATCAGAAAAGTAGTGTGCCACTTCCTTCTGGTCTCCATGGTTCCTGATAAGAAATCTGTTGTCATTCTGCTTAGTTTTCTCGAAACTATAAGGTCTTATTTTTTTCTGGCTGTTTTTGAGATTTTTTTCTTTGTCTTTGTCTGTCTTTGTCTTTCAGGTTTTTCTTTAGTTTAATTATTATATATCTTGGTCTGGATTTCTTTGGGTTTATCCTTTGATGTTCACTAAACTTCTTGAAGGTGTAGGTTGCCACTTTTGCCAAATTTGGGAGGTTTCTAGCCATTCTTTGAGCCCTTTTTCTGCTTCACCCTCCGTTCTATCCTGCGGACTCTGATGACATGAATGTTAGACTTCTTGTTACAGTTCCACAGTTCCCTTTTATTTATTCATTTTTTCCTGTCTGTTTTTCCTCTGTTGTTAGATGGGATGATTTCTGTTGTTCTGTGTTCCAGTTCACTGATTCTTTCCTTGCCCCCAATCCTTCTGCTCTCGAGCCCACCCAGGAGCTTTTATTTCAGTTACCATATTTGTCAAGTTCAGGATTTTTGTTTGGTTCTTACAGCTTGTATTTCTTTGCTGTCTTTCCCTTTGATTCAAGTGTGCTCATAATTTATTGTTGAAGCATTTTATCATGGGTGCTTTAAAATCTTTAAATGTGGGATAATTCTAGCATGGCTGTCATCTTGGTGTTGGCATTTCTTGGTTGTCTTTGTTAATTCAGTTTGTGACCTTCCTGGTTCTTGGTATGATGATAATTTTTGGTGGAAATGAAGCGTTTTTGTATTCTGTTGGGTGACTCTGGGTCTCATTTGAACTTTCTATTTCAGTGGGTTTTTCTGACAGTGCTTCCGTGGGGGAAGGGAGTCACCATGACCACCTAGTTACTCAGATGGAGACAGAAGTCCACCCCTCGGCCTCCACTGATGCCTGAACTGGGAGGCTCCTCGTCATGGGTTGCCTTCCCGCTGGGCAGTGGTGAAAAACCCTGACCCTCCACTGGGCACCCTCTGACACACACTAGCACGGAGCAGGAAGGGTCCTCATTGCTGTTGGTGGGATGTAAGGCCCTTGTGTCTTCTCGCGCCACCCTGGCCGGGATGTGGGGCACCTCGTAAGGGTGGAAGTCTAACCTTTGCTCGCTTGGGGGTGGCATGCTGGCTTTCCTGTAGCTTTTGGCCAGAGTAGGGCAATTCTTGTCTAAGAGTTTTCTGTCTTGCTGGTCTGCTCCTTTCTGGTTTCTTCAGCTATGGAAAGTAGCTTTTTGTTGGTTCTTTTGGTTGTGTGCCCATTGGCATTTTCAGGTTGCCAGTTCTCTACCCACTCTGGGATAGTGAGACAAAAAGAAAGTCTGGGAGAGTCGCCACAGTGTCCCTCCTTGGGTCCTGGGTCCTTGGCCCACCTGCCTTTTTTTCTCCACCTTTCAGAGTCTTCTTGTGTTTGTCTTGTACGTGATGGCCCCAGGTTTTTGGTTGTACTTAGCAGGAGGAATAGGGAAATCTACATCTACCCCATCGTCCAGGAAACAGAAGTTTCAAGGCACTGTTTTTGAAAGAGCTTCAGGTTGAAGGCACACCCAGACCACCAGCAGTCTCTTCCTAGAGGCCAACCAGAAGTGGAGCCTCCAACTTGTGTGGGTCATGAGTGAAGGCCGAGTTTAATTGGAGAGGAGGTAGCTCGGGGGAGTCTCTCATGTGGTCACTTTTATATGGGATCCAGAGCCACATGCATCCTCTGGGAAGACCTGCATAGAAAGGGGCCCTGTGTGCAGAGCTGCTTGAAACAGGACTCGGACCCCATCCTTTGGGTCCTTACAGCCCAGCTCAGATCCCCCATGTCAACAACAGATACCTGCTTCTCCTGCCTCCCTCCAAAGGGCCCACCAGCTCAACCAGAAAGCAGCAAAGCTAAGCCTACCCACTCAGTGTTTCCAGAGCACACTCCCTCCTGCCCGCTGTCTTTTGGGCTGTTTGTTTTGTTTTAGTGTCCCAGTTTCGGATTATTACAGGGCTCTCTGGAAGAGAATACCTTAGGGCCTTTTAGAGGCGCTGCCCCAGGAGCAGGTGGGCGTGCGTGGGAGCCTCTGCCCGTGGGCACTTCTGCACTTGCAGACACTGTGGTCTGCTGTGTGGGGGAGGATGCAGCATTTTTAGATAGTCTGAGACATACAGGAGCAGCAGCTCTTCCTGGGAGGCCTTTCCCACGCCTGGGGGATGAGAACAGGTTGTCTGAGTCAGGACCTAGGTTATGTAAGGAGAAGGAAGCTCAGAGAGGGCACCACGCACCCACTGCTGGCTTAGGCCAGCGGGCACTCACCTCTACTCCCTCTGCACACCTACCTCAGGATCAAGGACACAGCCAGGGCCAGGCAGACCCCATTCCTGCCTTCCTGGAGTGAAGGTTCTGGGGTAGGGGTGGGGGGCAAGTCATGTCATAGCAATGTAATTACATACATAATGAAATGGTAGGTAGAAATTAGTTCTGTGATATGCAATGACGGTAATGGCAGAAGTGAGTCATTAGAGACTGAGGGGGAGGGTCAGGACTGTCCCCTTGAGGAAGGGACATTTCAAGGAAGCCCTGAGGGATGGTAGAGAAGGCCAGGTTTTGGGAAGCTGAGGAGGCTGGGAGAGGCTGCGCAGCCCATGTGGCTGGCTGTGAGAGGGAAGAGTGGCGGTGGTATAGCTGGCCAGGTCCTGTCCCTGGCTCCCTGGGCTTGAGGAGTGAGCTCTCAGTAATTACAGATGGCTCCTTGTGACCCCATGGCTCCGTCATTCCTGCCTCTGCACCTGTGTGTCAGCTGCACCCCTGCCCGGAGAGTCCTCTCCACCCCAGATCTCCCCGTGTATCTATGGAGTCCTTACCTTCTTCAGGGCTTTTTAAAACAGTTTTGTTAAGATGAAATTCACACATCATGCATTTAACCCATTTAAATGATACAGTTCTATGATTTTTAGGATATTCCCACAAATGTGCAGCCATCATCACAGTCACTTTTAGAACATTTCATCATCCCCAAAAGAAACCCTGCACCCCTTGGCTGTCACCCCCATCCTTCCGCCTCCCCCAGCCCCAGGCAGCCACTCCTCTGCTCTCCATCACTCTGGAATTGCTTTGATGAATGCTGGATGAGGTGTCACCTGTGTCTCAGCCTGCTCCTCCACCCGGAGACCCTGCACCTCGCCCTCTGCTCTGTGTCCGCCCCACCTGCCCACCTGGATCAGTCCCCTCTGTGGTGATCCGTATCAGGAAGTCACAGCCCAGCAAGGTGGCTGCTGCAGGCTCCCTGGTGTGCAGCACCCAGGGCCATGCACACGGGGGTCCTGAGCAGAGGTTTGCTGAGGATGTCTGGGTTGAGACCAGGGCTTGGGTTCTGAGAGAACAGATGCTGATCCCTCGGCTCCCCACAGTTCCTCCTAGAGAAAGGTTGGGTAAATGTAGCTGGTTATGTGACAACACCCCAAACCCTGCCTCCAGAGGTGAGGGTGGTGGTGCACAGTCAAGATGGAGATGGAGGAATGGCTTGGCAGGCTGGCCTCTGACCTCACAGGTGGGCACTTGTGGCCGGCAAGAGGCCCAGCTGGGAGTCACAGAGTCCGGATACACACAGGGAGTTGTCCAACTCTGGCTTTCCCGTGCAAGGCCTCTGGGTGGGGTCTGCTTAGGATGTGTGCTTCTGGATGAGGTGTGGAGACACCAAGCGTGTGTGCCCACCTGGAGGCTTGCTGGGCACAGCTGGAGTTTGTAGAGAGCACAGATCTCTCCTTGCCTTTGCTTCTGCCTTCCCAGGTGGGATCTCCACCACACACCCTTTAGCCCTCCTGCACTATGTCTGCAGCCAACACCCATCCCCTGTTGTATCAAAGCAAGCCTCTGCTGTCCTTGCAGCTTTCCCCCGACCCCAGGCACACAGCTCCACTTGCACCATTCATGAGGAAAGCCAGTGCTCCTGGGGACCTTGAGGACCCTGCAGAAGAAGCCAAGAAAACAGGGGTTCTTGGTTCAGCCTGGAGGCTGTGTGGCCTCTGGCATGTGGCCTGCCCTCTCTGACTCACAGTCTGCAGCTACCAAATGAGGTAGTGTGGTGGGGCCTCCTAGTTTGGAGAGCACTGAATAAAAAGCACATCAGCAGGGCCCATGAGGGGTCCTGCGTGTGTAAGCAGCAGTCAGAGAACTTGTGTTTTAATTTGTGTTACCTCCCTCCGAAAGGGCCTGGTTGTACCTTTTCCAGTGCGTTCTCGCCAGCTGGGTGTGGCTGAGGAAGGAGATGGAGCCAGAGTGTCTGTCTAGATCCCCGTGTTGAGCTCCTACCCGTGGTTTGGGGAGTAGGGACTCTGTGGATGGTAAAATAAAGCAATGCCTCACATTTGTTGAGACCTCACAGGCAGACACTGCTCAGTGTTCTTTGTGCTCATGCAGCTTTTTAAATTGAGATATAATTCACCTATCTTAGGATTCACTCTCTTAAAGTATACAGTTTGGTGAGTTTTAGCATATTTACAATGTTGTGCAACCATCTCCACTGTCTAATTCTAGAACATTTTAGTCACCCACGAAAGAAACCCCATACCTGCTAGCTGTCTCTCCTTATTTCCTTTCCTCCAGTCCCTAGCAACCGCTAATCTGCTTTCTGTGCTGTGGATTTGCCTATTCTAGACCATTTGTGTAAGTGGAATTCTGTAATATGTGGGCTTTTGTGTCTGGCTTCTTTGACTTAGCATCATGTTTTCGGGGTTCCTCGGTGTTATATGTTAGTGCTTCATCCTTTTTTCTGGCTGAATAATGTTCCCTTATGTGGATCCATCAAACTTTGTTCATCCATTCGTCTGTCCGTGGATATTTGGGCTGTTAACCACCTTTTGGCAAGTGTGAATAATACTGCTATGAATATTCATGTGCAAGTTTTTGAGCCCCTGTTTTCCATTTTCTTGGGTGTGTATACAGAGGGGTGAAATTGCTGGGCCCTGGTAACTCTGCCTTCAACTTTCCGAGGAACTGCCAGACTTTTCCAAGGTGGCAGCACAGTTTTACATCCCTGTGCTGGGTTTTACTGATTGCATTATCTCATCAGTCCTCACATCAGAGTCATGAGGTTTAGGTAGAATTGTCATCACTCTCACTTTTCAAATCGGAGAGTTTGAACTGAAAGGGTTTCTGCACGCAGCCACACAGCCAGTCAGTTGATCATTCTTTGGCCAGAGCTGGCTTTGATCACAAAAGCAGTCTCTTCTCAGGCCCTGTTTTGTGTCTTCAGCATGAGGCTTTTTGACTGTGTTGTTCATGTCCTATTTCCTGGCTTCTGGCACACATTGACGCTTACATATTTGTTGAATAAAATGTCATTTTTTCCTGATCTTGGTGGCTTGATCAGTAGCTTGCAGGAGACAGCATGTCTTAGGGGATCCTGTACTCTCCAGGTTCTCACACTCCTGCCAGGGCCTGTGTGCTCTCCACCCTGGATGCTGCAGAATCCCCACCAGCCTCTGACTCTCAAGCAGCCACAGATGCACTGCAGTGGGAATAGCGTTATGACCTCTGCAGAGCAGAGGCAACGTCTGTTTCCAGCGAGTGCTTGCTGTTAACTTGACCTGTTCTCTCTTCTGGGTTGAAGGCCGCTGATGACCTGCCCTCTTTTTTCTCCTCTAGGCAAAGCCCATTTATGGCGGTTGGCTGCTCCTGGCTCCAGATGGGACTGACTTTGACAACCCGGTACACCGGTCTCGGGTAAGCGCATCAGAGCCAACTCTCGGGGTGGGACGAACCAGAGAAGGGACTCATCTAAGGGTGAACTGGAGAGTGGAAGAGGGAGATGGAGAGTTGAACAGTGGATCCGGGGATGGCAGGATCAGCAGGGCTTCCCCATTTGGCGCACTTGTATGTTGTACAGAAAAGGTCTCAGTTATATGTAGTTATGTGTAGTGCTCCCTTCAGAATGAGGAGCTCTCATGTGGGTGTTGCCTGTTTTATGGGTCAGCTTGACTGTGGGAACAGTCAAATGGAAGAGGCAAAAGAGTGGTTAAAGGTTTGCGTTATGCCGAGCAGCTCCCGGTTCCTTCCATGCCAAGGCCCGCCCCTGTAGTACCTCTCTTCCTCGTGAGCCAGGGGTTCAGCACACTAGCACTAGTGAAGGGTTGGGGGCCCAGAGGCCTTGGCTTACCTCTTACTAAAATGTACATTGCCCAGGGCGGGGCCCCGCTAGAGCTGGTACCACCATTGGCCTGACCTGTGGTTTGTTTCTCTGCCAGGAAGCCCCTCTGTATTTGACTCCAGTTACAAAACTCTCCTTCCTCACAAACTAAAGTGCTGCCGCTCGCACCCTATAAATTGCTTCTACTCAGCCCCCTCCGTCCCTGGGAGGTCCTTTTCCTCTTCTTAGTTTCTGCTGCCCACCCGTTCCCCACCCTGAATATTACACTTTGGAGTAGGGACCTTGGGCTGTGTATTCTGGTCCCACAGGCCTTGCATTGTGTCTCTGGTCTTTGGGATTTCTTCTGTAATGGGTTTTGATTTCAAAGGCAGCACATAAGGCCCTTGGAAATGTTCCTAGGAAACATGTTCAGGTGGCCTCCTCTACACACCCAGCATAGACCAGCCCTCTACAGGGCCTCTTTGCAAGGCCCTTTGAGTCCCTGTTCATGCCACCCACACAGGAGGACTCAGGAATAACTGGTCCAGCTGGACTGCAGTTTCCAGGGAGTAGTTCCCTTTCCTATTTTATATTGAGGTTGTACACAATTGCCATTTCCAGCCTCTGACAGGAGTCATTATTATAAATGAGAACCCTGACCCAAAGCAGAGAGATGTGCTTTTATAGTCAGTTCTTGTGGCCTTACTGCCAGTTAAACTTTGAGTATTGTTGGGCCCTCCCCTCCCCTCCTGTTACAAAACTCTCCTTCCTCACAAACTTTCTTACAGTGCTACCGCTCCTTTCCCTCCCTTTCCCTTTCCCTTTCCTTTTTTGGAGACAGAGTCTTGCTCTGTCGCCCAGGCTGGAGTGCAGTGGCGTGATCTTGATTCAGTGCAGTCTCGACCTCCCAGGTTTGTGTGATCCTCTTACCTCAGCCTCCTGAGTAGCTGGGATTACAGGCATGCATCACCATGCCTAGCTAATTTTTGTGTTTTTTGTGGAGACAGGCTTTCAGCATGCTGCCCAGGCTGGATTGGGCTTGTTGAAATGTTGAAAATAGGTCATGGACCCTTGTGATGATTTGGGGCTGGGAGCTGTGCCTGTCATTCACGACCTGGGCCAGCAGACTCGCATTATGGACAAAGCCCTTCTCCCCACACAGAGGAAGACATACACCTCATAGTCCTTTTCATTTCAGCTCCTGGTGGCATCTGACCACTGTGGGCATTTCCCAGTGGTCTGGCTTTTGGAGGGAGAGTAGAGCGGGGGACACTCTGTGCCATTTGGTCACTCCTTGGATATTGGAGTTATTTCCACTGGTCTTGCTGCTCCTCTGTTTTGATTTTCATTAGCTCATTTCACCTCAGTGAATTCTGGAGCCTGGCTGTTTTCGTGCCTCCTCTTTGCCAGTGGATCATCAGAACAACCCCTTTTGTAGCAGTTTCCCAGATTTTTTTCAGAAGTGGTGAATCCGTGCCTTGGCATTCCTGGATTATTCCATGTCATGTCAGATCATTCATCAAATAAATATTGACACATATCATGTGATGCATTCTGTGCTGGGCACCATCAGGAATACAAAAAGGTAACCACACATTGTTTCTGCTCCTGAGGAGCTTCCAAATGTTTAAAAAAAAAAAAAAGCTTCTTGTTAAGCTTCAATCACTCATGTGATTTGGGCCTTTCTCCCAGCCCAGTCCTGGCTGATGAATCAACATTCTTATACCTCGGGTCCCTCTTTTCCTGCCACCTGCCCCAGAAGTGGAATCTGTGGAGCCACCTTCCTTAGATACGGGCTTGTCAGACACGGGAACTCCAGAAGCCAAGCTCTGGGGCCAGGACCCAGATCCTCCTAACCACCCTCCTTGTGCTCCGTTGCAGAAATGGCAGCGACGGTTCTTCATCCTTTACGAGCACGGCCTCTTGCGCTATGCCCTGGATGAGATGGTAAGTGTTATCTTTGCCTACTCCCTGTCCCCAGCCTTCACCAAGTCCCTCCATTACAGTGCCCTTGTGTTGTTGTGTGAGAGCACAGCAGCTGTGTGCTCTCACTTGTGTCTGTCTGGGAGTGTGGAATGTTTTGAAGAATTTGTGGCACCTGCTGGAGACAGCTTTAAAAACCCAGACCTTTGGTTTGAAGCATCATCTTCTGTGGTCTTGAATGAGAGGAAGAAGTAAGGGAGGAAGTCATTTCTGTTCAAGGCTAATAGTGTGGACTTGGCTGGAGCACTCCTGGTTAGGGAAAAGCGGGGGCAAAGTCCTGGGTCACAGTGAGGACGTTTGCAGGCTGTGGACCTGTGGGTGTGGGGCGGGGGCTGGCCCTGGGGCTTGCACATGTCCTCACGTGCCTAGTCCTGGGGCTGCCTGTCAGTTCTGAGACTGTAATTGGTTTTGCTTGTCTCATTTGAGCTTGGCATAGTTTTCTGAGCTGACTTCAGAGGCCTCCTGGTCACAGGGTCAGCGTTCTTCTGGTCACTAAACCAGGCAGACAGGCTCCTTCCTGCTCCCCACCTCCCTGGTTTTCCACCTACTAACTGGGCTGGATGAGTGTTTGCTGCTGTTGCCCCAGAGGCCAAACCTGAAAATCAACTAGGTGGAATTTCTGGCTCTTCTTTTTCTACCCATTTTATCTCCTGACTTTTTCTGTAAAGGAGATTAGTCTCTCCTAATTAATCTAAAGCAGGACTGCATTCCAAACTTTGTAAAGGGTTGAAGATGGGAGATTTGATTGCCTTTTCCAGTTCCACTTGGTGGGTGAATGTTTGTATGCACATATGTGCAGCACTGTAAAATTGGGACTGTCCTGGAAAGTCTGGTCTCACTATGAAATAGGCGGCCCCTGCCTATCCTACCCAGAGTTCGTTTCTTTGCTGCAGGGGCGAGACAGACTCTGGAAGTATGAGTGGAGATAACTGTGCCCTCTAGGGACCTTCCAGACTGCGGGAGGGGGTGGGGGGGGCGCCTGGGATTTTTGGGTAGTCATTACAGCTCACATGTGCAAAGACCAGAAGTGGGTGTGTTTGTACTCCAGTCCTAACCTTTGTGATGTGATACTTTTTCTACTTTTGTTTCTGGGGTGAATTAAGAGGATGATACTGTAATCCTGTATCAACTGTCACCTCACTGGTTCCTTCTTAAAAAGAGTTGTCTTCCTTTTCATTCTTTCTGGTGAGCATATTTGTACATCATGATTAGAGCATAGGGGGTTTTTGCTGTGGGAACTTATGTGCTCCAGGGTAGTGGATTAGAGGTGAGCACCAATGGTGGACTTGGCTGGAAGTAGGAGCAGGGAGCCAATGCATTTGGACACTCCATTCCTTTGAGGCAAGAAAGCAGACCTGGAGGATAGACTTCACACTTCTTGTTCTCCTGGCTTAGCCCTTACACAGGGAGTAGCCCTGGAGTCAGCTGGGCTCCTGCAGCTGTGAGGTTTACCTTGCCTCCCTGTGGCTGGCTGACTGGCTAAGTCCTGCAGTTGACTCAACAGTATCAGAGGAGCCTCAAGAGGTCACTGGATTACATTCAGGCTGGGCTGGGTCATGAACCATCCCAAAAAAACAGAGCCTCCCTGCACTGTTTCCTTGGGGACTGATCATTTCGGTCAGGAAATCTTTCTTTAGGTCTAACTAAAGTCAAGCAAAATCCGTTATTCCCTCTGGCTCAGTTGCACAAGCACAAAGAGAGTAGCTCCTGGGGACGCCTTGGTGCTGGCACAAGTGCAGAGCACATGCTGCCTCCCAGGCGTGGCTTCTGGATAATTGAGGCCGCCTAGCCAGGAGCACCGACACTGGTTTCCCAGCAACCTGGATATGAGTTGCGTATTATTTCATGGAGTGCTCAGGCAGAAGTGGGACTGTGCCAGGGATGTGGGGAAAGAAAGAAGCCCCAGGGAAAACTTGGACTGAGCGAGGGCATGGGGGCAGGCCCAGAGCTGGGAGTTTTGGGCCATGGGCTGCTTTCTGGCAGATGACCTGGGAGCTGGAGAGACTGACCCAGTGAGCCCATTAGTAAATACTGCTCTGCCTAGTCGAGGCCATGGAGGGGTTTCCCTGTTGTATCTGGAAGGTCACAGGAGAAGGTTGCAAGGAGGCAGTTGGGTAGAAGCCAGGTGGGAGGAGGCAGAGGCTGGAAGGATTTCTCCAGCACCCAGTGCTCTGCATCAGGGTTTGTTCCTCAGAGCCACTCCCCAAGGTGAGCAGACAGCCCGTGGCCCAGGAGCTCCAGTTTAACGGTCAGCCACCCTGAGCTGAGAGTCCCACCCAAAACAGGCTGGCAGGATCCTGAGACCTGGAGCAGGAAAACTCCATTTCAGGCAGGCTCATGTGTGGGTGAACTCAAGCCATGCTGGAAGCTTCCTTTGTGAGTGCCTGGAAATAGACCAGTGGTCCTCAGCGTCGTGCCTCCCAGGGCCACTGGCCATGTCTGGTGTCATCCTTGATTGTCACAACTGGGGCAGGGCTGCTGCTGGCATCTAGTGGGTGGAGGCCAGGGATGCTGCTGAATCTCCTCCACTGAACAGCCCCCCCCAGAACAAAGAAGGCTCCAGCCCAAAATGTCCACAGTGTCAAGGCCAAGAAACTGAGCAGTTTTGACAAGGGTTTATTTAAATTCTTATTTATTTTTAAAAATGAAAATGTAAATGTGATTTGCTATTAGCTCTGCTCTTAAACAGCGCAGGGCTCATCTGTCAGATTTCCTGGGAGTGAGGGGGATGATGGCGCAGAATCAGCTTGCTGATGGTGCAGTGCCAGTCGTGGAATGGGGTGGGCCTGTTTCTGATCTGGAGAGGTCTGTGGGGTGCTCCTGCACACCAGGCAAACCACAGGGCCTGCAGAACTGCTTGTGTGTGTGTGTGTGTGTGTGTGTGTGTGTGTATATCAGGGAACACATAGGTGGCACTCCCTGCATGGTGCCCTCAGACCACGATGTTGCAAAGCAAGCCCTACCTCAGCATTTGTCTTCAAAAGCAGCAGCTCTGAGCAGCCCCTGGCCACCTCTGACCCTCCCAGGCTCACATAATAAACTGTAGCATTTTATGGCTGGTCTGTGCCCTCCACACTCAGTCACCGTCTGTTTCGAATTGTTGCTGACATTTATACAGTGTTACCGTTTGATTTCATTTGAGTGTTATCTTGCCAACTAGACTGACTTCTTGTTGTTGTTGTTGTTGTTGTTGTTGTTGTGGATGGGCCCCTGATAATTCTTGGTGTTTCTCCCCATTGTCTAGCATGGGGTTTGGGCGGCACAAATCTAGCCAGGTGTTCGGTAAATGTTTGTGGAGTTGAACTACCAACTTTGTAAATGCCTTGCTGCATAATTTCTGCTCCCAGCTTGAAAACCTTAAGACAGAGGGTAGGTAGGAAAAGAGAGAAGATAGGATAAGGGATGTTCCTCGGAGGGAGATTACAGATGTAGTGACCCTTAGGGATTACTCAGCAGAAGGGAGAAAACCTCCCAAGAGCTCCAGAGAACCGGGATGGGGAAAATTCAGTTACCTCAGCCCCACTGTGTTGGGACCTGGAGAGGAAGATGGACATCAGGAGGTCACAGCGTGCAGGAGGAGGAGGAAGGCAGCAGTCCCTGGATCTGGGGACAGTGGCTTCAGGAAGCCCTTTCTGCTCGGGGACTTCTGCAGGGGCTGGGGCTGCTGGACCTCATCCAGTTCCGGAGGCTGACCATTGCCTCTCCAGGCAGCCCTGAGATGGGACTGACTTTGGGGAATCGCTTTTCCTTTTTTGGGAAATTTCTTTCTCGATACACCCACGTACCCTGTAACTGGTGGGTGTGGAAGAGAGGCAAATTTCCCGAAAAAGGAAAAGAAATTTTTCAAATGCAGGCTGAGGTGAGATGGGGTCCAGGCTGCCTCACAGACAAGTAAGAGCCTGAGAGGTTTGGCTGGGCCCCTGTTTTTTCAGGAGTGCATGAAGCAACAGTCTAGAAACCTGGATTGCTGCCTCTGTCCTCTGCCTTTGTTTCTCTGCCTATAAAATGCTGCCCATGATTTTACCTAATTCTGCCACTGAGTTTTTGGGGACTGATGTCAAGCTGAGGTGTGGATGTCACCAGATGTCACTAGAAGGCTCTTGGGAAGAGCTCCAGGTCTAGAAGGAGAATGGGAGCTCCGGGAGCTTGGGGTGGAGCAGGCCAGGCCATGAGGCTTTGGGATTCTCACAGGCTGCTCTCCAAGGCAAAAAGCTCATCAAATGCTTTGTTAGAATGTTTTTAACTGTGGTAAGTACACAGGAAGTTCACCATCTTAATCGTTTTTAAGTGTGCAGTTCAGTGGCATTAAGTACATTCACATTGTTGCACAACCACCACCACCGTCCCTCTCCAGGACCCTTTTTGACTTGCTAACTGAACTGTGCACCCATTGAACTATAACTCCCTTCCCCAGCCCCTGGAAACCCCCATGCTACTCTCTGGCTCTGAATTTGACTCCTCCAGCACCTCACATAAATGGGATCGTGCAGTGTTTGTCCTTTGTGACTGGCGTATTTCACTCAGCGTAAGGTCCTGAAAGATCATCTGGGTTGGTGTCAGAATTTCCTTCCTCCTGATTATGGTAGGTCTAATGCTTTTGGACCGTGTCTGCTGACCCCGAGCCTCTCACACATGGAAGCCATAGAGAGACTGAGGCCACCTTCTGTGGCAGGCATGGTGCTGAGGGCCGGCCTCCATGGTGTGGAGCTCTGCTCAGTCCTAGCCTGGAGAGTCCTTGAGCGTCGCGAGAGATGAGAGCTGCCTGACTGTAGGGGCCATGCTAAGGACTCAGCTCAGCTCATATCCTCAGACATAGTAGAGAAAACACTTTTAGCTCTTGGATATGTGCCTTTTTCAGGGACAACCTGGGAGTTTGTCAGTTCCATAAGATGTGAAGATCCAGCCTGATAAATTAATTT
The DNA here is from genome assembly GCF_003255815.1 of Theropithecus gelada. Taxonomy (NCBI): domain Eukaryota; kingdom Metazoa; phylum Chordata; class Mammalia; order Primates; family Cercopithecidae; genus Theropithecus; species Theropithecus gelada. The sequence goes on along the minus strand of NC_037684.1, from coordinate 75,991,224 downwards.
GGGGTGCCTGTGTACTTGTGTATAAAGTAAATAGGCTTGGTCCAAAGGATCTTCAGAGCATTCCAAGTGCAGACAGGTTAGGATTCTGGCTTCTTTTGAGTTTGCTTCCTATAGGAGAGGTCCAGGAGGTTGCCTTGTTCTTGGGACCTCTGCTCACCTCGCTCTTGACAAATTTCTGCTACTTTTGGTAGTGTTAAAGCCATGAGCAGCCCAGAGTTGCCTGGGCCTGTGAGAGCCTAGGAGGAGGGGCATTACCACTGAGCCCTGCTGTCTTTAGGATCTGTCATTTGAGGTTTCTCCCTTTTCTGCAGCTAATCACCCAGTTCCCGTTGCTCCCCAAGCCATTTTTTTTGCAGATGTTGCCCTGCATCAGAATCTGTGGGGCGAGGCTGGGAAACCAGTTTAAATAACCACTCTACGTGTTTTTTTGTTTGTTTTTGTTTTTTGTTTTTGTTTTTGAGACGGACTCTCACTCTGTCACCAGAGAGACAGGGGCGTGATCTTGGCTCACTGCAACCTCCGTCTCCCAGGTTCAAGTGATTCTCCTGCCTCAGACTCCCGAGTAGCTGAAACTACAGGTGCATGCCACTACGCCCGGCTAATTTTTTGTATTTTTAGTAGAGACAGGATTTCATTGTGTTAGCCAGGATGGTCTCAATCTCCTGACCTGGTGATCCGCCCACCTCGGCCTCCCAAAGTCCATGTGATTTCTAATACCACTCCATTTGATAATCGCTGCTTCAAGCTCTGACTTTGTTTCCTCTAGTTCAGAGCTTTCCCAGGCAGGTGAGAGGAACCATCTGCTCCTCCTTGGTGCTGAGGCACCTCCCGGGTATCTGATTCTTTGGGAACCATAGTGGCTGCTGTGTCTGTAACAGAGCAGTTGAGAGGACACTAGGCCATAGAAGGCCCTTTCTGTGGTGAAGCTCATACCTTTCAGTACCCATATAAGCACATGCGGACTAAATCCCTAGCAACACCATGATGTGTAGGCTCTTAAAGGCGGTGGGTGGTTGGGGAGGCAGAGAAGTCTTCTGGGAGGAGAAAGGTGGCACTTGTCTGCCTTCCCACTCATCACAGAGATTCGGGAGGAGCCATGTGCCCAGCCGGGGCTCCTTGCTGGCACTTTCTGCCCATTTCTGTCCTACTCCTCACAATGGTAGATACTATGTCCATTTCACAATTGAAAAGACTGAGCTCAGCCCACAGAGATTGTGAGGTGTCTGAACTAGTGAGTGACAGACCTTGATGTGTAAGCAAGGCAGACTCCTGCTGAGAGAGGGATGGTGTCTTTCCTTCCCCAAGTGATCTTGTCCTTGACATTCAGAGAGGCCGCTCCATCAGCACCTGTTGCCTCATGCGGGCGGGAAATAGGGCTTGCTGGAGGCCAGGCAGGGCTCTCAGCATCCTTCCTAACCCTCTGGCTTGTCTGTTGCTGCAGACTGACCCAACTACAGTAGTTGACCTGTGTCTTTATTAATGCGATTGAACCAAGCTAGCGGCAGGCCTGCAACGTTGTAGGGTCCACCTGCCTTTTTTACAACATGGGCATATGAATATATATTCAGAGAGATTTATAGAAATCAGAACAATAAGAACGTAGAGCCTGTAACTATCTGAGAGGCAGAGAAGCTTCCTCAGGCCTGGAGACCCTTCATGTTTAAAGGACGGGAAGGGGCAAAACAGGGAACCAAGGAATGTGTTTTATGGGTCAGTCTTGTACTTTCAGATTTAACTTTAAATCTGTCATGTTTCAGCCTTGCCCTGGCCTTTGTGCTTTCCCATGAGGTCCTGGTCGCAAGGGGAAGGAGGCAGGTCCTGCTGTGTGGTATATGGAGCCTGAGTACCTTAGGGAGGGCTTGTTGGGGTGGGGTCAGTGACTGTGGGGTCACCCAGGCCCTCTCTCCCTGTGTAGGCACCTCCTAGGCTATTCGGACCACAGGAAGCCCGTGTTCTTCCCTCCTCTGCTCTGCTCCTCACTCAGTTCTGTGCTGTGTGTTTTCAGAATCAGATCATTTAAAAACAACTTTGGACTCAGGTGTGTTTTCATCTTTACATGAGCCCCATGAGCAAAGTATGAGGGGCTGTTAATGGGGGAGGCAGCCCTCCAGCCCCTCCTCATGCATCACATTCACCCGGGGTCCCTAGGTGCTTTCAGACTTTTGGTTGAGAGACTTCGGTCTTTAAGTGGAATTCTGAACGGAGTCTTAATACAATGTATACAGTTAGATATGCTGCTTTATTTGAAGTTTTGGAATATTTCTGACCTCTCCCTTATCAACAACCCCTGCCTCTGGCAGCTGCAGAAAAGAATACATATTGACGGCCGGGCGCAGTGGCTCACGCCTTAACTCCAGCTCTTTGGGAGGCTGAGGCAGACAGATCATGACGTGGTCAGGAGATTGAGGCCATCTGGCTAACACGGTGAAACCCCGTCTCTACTAAAAATACAAAAAAATTAGCCGGGTGGGGTGGCGGGCACCTGTAGTCCCAGCTACTCAGGAGGCTGAGGCAGGAGAATGGCATGAACCCAGGAGGCGGAGCTTGCAGTGAGCCGAGATCGAGCCACTGCACTCCAGCCTGGGTGACAGAGCAAGACTCCATATCAAAAAAAAAAAAAAAAAAAAAAACACACACTGACCAGACCGGACCACCCTCCTTCTCTGCAGAATTATCCAGGTGCCCAGAGGCCCAGATCACAGGCTTGTTCAGGAAAGGCACCTCTTCTTATGCAGTCATTTGATTATTTTTCCAAATGAATACATTTATTTTTTAAAGATTTCCCACAGCAGTCAATGTCTTCAAGCTCTTTGCCAATGGTGACTGGTGAGTGAGCAATGCCCATGTTTATAGGTGAACTCTCAGGCACACAGGGGCTTGTGTTCACAAGAAGTGTCCGAGCCCGGGGCACAGTCCACTGGCTTTCAGGGCTGGCATAGCCACGAGATGCCAGAAATTGAGGCCAAGCCAGGGTGTTGAGAAGGTTCTTCCAGGGTGTTGAGGTTTTTTTTTTTAACCCCTGCATCCCGCCCCACTTGACTTTTCTGGGCACAGAGCCTTAGATGAGTCCCCATCCCGTCTTGATTTGGTCATGACAATTGGGATGTTGCCTATTTGTAACAATGAATTCCTAAATGAAGAAAGATAGATTCTTGACTGGAAGGTGAGGTCTGAACCAGTCCAGTGGAATCTGTGTGATGCTCTTTCAGCAGCAGGGAGTTGGTGGTATAATAAGTGGGACAGGGAGGGCCCTGCTGGACTGAGCTTCCTGTAGGCCACTTTGCCTTAGAGCATCTGTGGCCAGATTTTATTTTGAAACACTAAAGGTGAGTGAGCCAGGTCTGGGTGCAGGTGAACCCAGGTGGGATGGAAACACTTCCTAAGTGCTGTGAAAGTGGAGGGTAGGGGTCATAAGGGAAGCTCAGAGCCATTTGCTGACAAGTGACACTCACTTTTTTCCCCTAAAGTGTAATTTACGGTGACTCATGAAAATTCACCCATTAGAATGGAGCACGTAGAGGTCAGAGCATTCTCTGTACCTCTGTGGGACCTTCGAGATGGATGTTGTTCTCAGGAAACTGGCGGCTGAACTTTAAGCCCCCTCCCTTCCTTTTATCATAGTTGGGAGGTTGGGGGAGGAGTGCTAATGACAGGTCTGGGAAGGGCTTGGGACCCAGTCTTGTAAGACTCTTGGACCCAGATCTGTTAGGCAGCGGCAGGTTCTGCCTTCGGGAGCTTTCTTGTTGTTTGCATCTCTGCCCAAAGTGGCATTTCCCACACTGAAAGAATCAGGGAATGGAAGCCAGCAGTGGTTAATCATGGGGCTGTGTGGACCAAAAACAGCCAACTCCTGAGGGTGACAGTCGGGAGTTCCCGCTGTGACCTGATCCAGACCTTCCGTTTTGTGGTGAGGAAGCTCAGCCACGGGGAGGGGTTGTGAGTGACTGAACCACAGATGTGGACAAGCAGCCGGGTCCCTGAATCTCCTGTCCCGACTTAGAGCCTGGGAGTTGCCCTTCGGGGAAGAGTGAGAGGGAAGGGACTGGCCCTGTGTGGGGCAATTTGGATGTTCTGTGTCTCCAGTATTGGATGTTCTGCACCTCCAGTATTAGAGTCGTACATGGATGGCTGAGCCCTGTAGAGGGAATAAGTTGGAGAAGAACGTGCCAGAGTGAGCAGGCAAAGAGGATCAGAGGAAGGGACCTCTCTGCAGGTCACCCTGGGTCTTTCTGGAGAGCCATGAGAAGACACAGGTTGGCCCTGGCCAGACGCGAGTCCTCCCTGTGTTCCCAACCCCAGGACACCTGTCAGAGCATGGGGAACACCGTGCACTTACTTCCACGAGGATCTCCCTCTACAGGACGGTGAGCGCCTCTAGGCAGCACTGGTGTCTGCCTACCTAGACAGGGCGCATGTTGGCTGGCTGGCGAATTGGGCAGCTGTCCTCCCCAACTCTTTCCTGCTTGAGTTTTTAATGTAAAGATTTCAGATAGGCCACTCCCAAAAGCCCCCCTTCTTTGAATCTCAGGCCGCACTGAGAGGATTTAGTGACCTCAGGTGCCCAGTGAGTGCCTTTCTGTCTCATCAGGACTGTCCCGTGCGCTTACCTTCCTGTTACATAAGTGGTGAGTCAGGGACAGCAAAATAGGAATTAGCTGCCCGCCTGTGTTCAGGGCTATAATGAGATACCCACATTCCCTCTCTGCCTTCCCTGTGTTGCCTGAGTGGAGCGACTGCTGGCCACCCGCAGTTATCAAGGGTCTGAAGAGGGGTTCTACCTAGTTGTCCACTTAGGTGCTCTCTGTCCAGACTTTTGCCATATGCACAGCTCTTTCAGTGGTGGGAGGAGGTGATGGGAGTGGCGAGAGCTGTCGTGAGGGTGAAGGGGTTTCTGTGGCCCACACCCCGCACTGGGGAGGCAGCCGGGAAGATGGGCTGTGATTGGCACCCTTGCTGGGCTATCTTCAGAGCTGTGGGTGGACTTCTCTGCAGCAGCTGTGACGGTGCCCTGCAGCGTGAAGGCTCGTGATAATGCACTGGGCGTCTCCCTCCCACACAGAGAGAAATGACTTTAGGTATTAAGAAAGTGAAAAGCTTGGAATAGTTGGTTAGGAAACTAATTAAGCAGCAGTGGGGAAAGAACTGTCAAAAAAAAGTCATTTCATGGGAGTTGCAACAGAAAACATTTAGAGTTGAAAAAGCAAAGCCACGTGGCTGGTGCTAGTGTGTTCACGTGTTTGCACAGCGCTCACACACTTGCACAAACAGGGCTGGCAGTGTGGTGCCAGACTGTAAAGTCCCCCAGGGGCATATCCCCTCCACTCTCACCTTTTAGGTGTCCCCTTGCTCTGCCTCCTACTCAGATCCCCACCTGCCTGGCCATGTCTTTTGTCTGGGGCATTTCTGGGAAATATGTCATGTCCGAAAACAGTCTGATGAGCTGATCCACGTAGGGCACCACTTGTGGCAGGCAATGTAATATGTCAGTGTCTTAACCTCTCCTGGCCTCTGCAAGACTGTTTTTCAGAAAAATGTTTTCTTTGGCCAGGAAGGAAATGTCCTTTATGGTGTGGAAAACTCTCTGAATCCGGAGCGGTTGCACTGGTGGGATCTCAGAGATGCAGGTCAGCAGCACAGGGACCTTAGGAAGGAGATGTCCTTCACCTTGTGCCATATACTAGCCTGAGGGCTGGTCCAGCCACACACAGGTACGGCAAACATCTGCCAGCAGTGTGTCAGACTTGAACTCCAGGGTGACTTCCTTCGTTGGAGGTGCTGGTCACAGCACACAACATGGCAGGTGTGTTTGTTTCCTGTGGCGACTGTAACAAGTTGCCACAAACTTAGTGGCTTAAAACAACACATGTTTGTTCTCTGATGGCTCTAGAGGTTGAGAGTCCAAAAAGAGTATCACTTGGCTAAGGTCCAGGTGTGGGCGGGGCAGCGTCCTCCTGAGGTCCCGGGGGAGAATCCTCTCTCCACTGCTTGCAGACTCCAGTGGTCACCTGCCTTCCTTGGCTCGTGGCCTCTTCCTGTCACAACTACAGTCTCTTTCTCCTGCCATCACATTTCCTTATCCTCTTTGTCACATTTTCCTCTGCCTCCCTCTTAGATCAGAATCTGGATGCCTTTTTCTTTCATTTTTTATTTTTTAAAGATTGGGTTTTGTTTTGTCACCTATCCTGGAGTGCAGTGGCACAGTCATAGCTCACTGCAGCCTTGAACTCCTGGGCCCAAGTGATCTTCCTACCTGAGCCTTTCGAGTAACTGGGATTACCAATGCTCCAGTGTTAGGCTCTGGGGAGTTCAGCAGGACTTGTGGGGTCTGCTGCTAGGTGTGAGGTATAGGCACGAGAAACGGGGAAAGGAAGATGGGGCCACCAGAAACTGCCCTGATGGACGGCATAGTCCCCACCTGGGTATCAGCATCACCCCCCTTCCAGAGCATTTGTGTTTTCAGTGTGAAGCAGGATCAGGGGATGTCATTGTAGGAAAGGACCTGGAAGAGCCAGCCCTGTCCACAGTTGGGGGCGATGGAGAAGTGGCTTTTGCCCTGGTTGGGGCAGCATGGAACCTGGCACTGCGGAGCTTTGAAGGCTTCCCTGACTCAAGTCAGCGTGGAAGCTGAGCCCCTCAATGTGTAGAGCACAGCAGACACCACGCCTGGCCTCCTCTTCACTGATTCAGCCCAAGGGGGAGGTGGGGAGACAGAAAACACTCCTTGTCCTTGAGCAGTGTCGTCTTGTGGTGAGACTGGTTTTGTGTTTATTTCTCACTTGTGAGGTGCAGACAGGCATGGTGTTGCAGACCAAGACCGTGGGACACGAAGGTGAAGGAACAGGGACAGAGCAGGTGGAGGAGGAGAGAGACTCCCTGGAGCAACAGGCTCTAAAGGACTGTGCTGTCCCAGCTGTGACCCACCTCCAACCAGCTACACTAAGGCAGGCTTGTCCTGCGGGGGCAGAAGGGTCTTATGACCCCAACCCGTCCCCCACTCTCAGTCCCTCCTCAGGTAGCTAATGCTTGCTTTTGGGCTTCTGTCTGTTCCTCTGCCTTGATGGAAGGGTGGTAGACAGGCTGCTCCACAAAGTCTAATAAGCAGTGAGTCATTGTCTTCCTCTGAGCCCACCATGGTTGCACCTGGTGACGGAGGAATGCTTTGTGATACCCAGGCCCCAGCTGAGAAGCAGTGGTGCTGGGGTTCATCAGTGGTGTTGGCCATCTGCGGGGCGCGGTGGCTATCACGGGGCAAAAGTCCGAGGCTCACTTCCTCCACATACTGAGTACAGTTTTTGGAACCAGCAAGCCTCTGTGATCAGTGTAGAGGTAAAAAGTAATCACACACAAACCACAGTGCTAGCGTCCTCATGTGGTTGCATTTAATCCTTAAAGTGGTGGCATGAGGAGAGCAGTAACTTGCCCAAAGTCAGGGTTTTTCTGGGAGAGCGGGGGGTCTTGTGTTGAGCCACAGGTTGGAGACCTGGTAAGTGGAGCTGCTCTGGCTCCATTCCCATTCTGTGAGCTGGGGCCCAGACAGCCCCTGGCCTAAGGTTTTGGAGCCTTACCTGATTAATGTTTGAAGATCTCAGCTGTGCCAGGATAAACTGGAGCAGGTTTTTACACCTCTGCCAGGTGATGGGCACTAATGCTGTCAGGTGGCCAACACTTGTGGAGCATGCTGGCCACGGGGGAGCACAGGGCCAGGAGTCCTCTTGACTTCATCCCCCAAGACAGCTGAGGTTTGACGATCTCGGGGGCAGTGGTGGCAGAGGGTTTGACTTGCACCTGGATATGGAGGGCATGCTTGCCTGGCCCTGGCTTCCAGTGGGTTTTCAGCAAGAGACCCACCCAGGACGACCTTATATTCTAGTCCCAGCAGCGGACCCAGAGGCCGTTCTAGCGGTATCTGAAGGGGCCATGAGAACAGTAGGTGTGGGGTGGTCTGGGAAGGAGGGTCTTTGGGGACATCGTCTAGTCCAGCCCTCACCTTTGACAGATGAGGAAACTGAGACCCAGAGGGCAGGCAGGGTCCCCACTGTCACTCCCAGTAGGTTTTCAGGGACAGATGCCGCTTGCCTCTGTGCAGCAGCCCTCCCTGCCTGGGTTGGTGTGAACAGGGCAGTTGTCAGCGAGCAGTGAGCAACTAAGACACTCCTCAAGGCCCAGCCCAGCAGATGCTCACGCGTGTAGCAGGTGCTGGTTGACTGCGGGCTGAATGGAATATGTTGTCCAGGGTCATGCGGCTCGTTGTCCCAGAACTATGGCTGGACAGCCAACCCTCGTCCAGAGCCCTTTTCACTACACCATATCCCTTGTGGTCCTCCCAGCCCTGTTTAAAGAGGCGGGGTTGGTGCGACTCGCCCCCAGGAAAAGCCGAGGATGCAAAGAAGGGGGAGGGCGAGAGGCTGTGATGAGAGACGTGGACTTGCAGTGGGAGAGGTGGGATGTGTGTTGCAAGAAAGCCTTGGATTTCTTGTTTCTTGAGGCCTCCATTCCAAGATGGAGAAGAGAATACTATTTGTGCTCCACAAGAAAAGGTTAGGAAAACAGCCCCACTCCAGTGGACCTGGCAGCATTCTATATAAACATCGACATCTGGGAGAGAGGTCCAGTTGAATATTGTTGCAAATGGACTTGTGCTGTTTTCGGGTGGTGCTATGGTGACCCATACTAGGGGAGGTGGAGCCCAGCGTCAGGCCAAGGCCCTCTGTGGGAAAAACCCCTTACCTCCCTGGGCCCTGCCTGGCTTGCTTTGTTTGACTGTCTGTAGCGTCTTGTTGCTTCTTCCACCATATTCCCCATGGCATCCTCTCCCCCCACAAAGATGGGTGGCATAAGCGCTACAAAGTGGGGCAGATGGCTAGAGCCACAGGTGTCAGAGTTATTCACATCATCCATGTGGCCAGACTTCAGCTTCCTCTTTCTCATGGTCTGAAGCGTGTTATAGTCGTGTTAAATGCCTAGCGCTAGAATCTTAGGGAAGGAGAGTGGCTGTGAATATATGTCAGGTGCACACTAGTTGGTCATCTGCTTCACTTGTGCTAGGCACTGTGCTGTGCAGGATATGTCAGTGTGACAGCTGCATCCTTGAGGGTCGGCTTAGGAAGGTGGACACTTCTAATCTTTAGTCCCTCCCTTCTTAGCAGAATGGGAGTGGGGGACGGAGAGGCTAGAGCACAGCTGGTGGGAATTCCCAAAGGCTTCCCTCACCCTTTTCTTTCTCATAGCTTGTTTCTGTTCACGTTTCTGTCTCCCTCAGCCCATGGGATCAGACCTTGCGCTGAGCTCCTTCACTGTGTGTCTGTTGTTGAAGTAAATGCAAGCCCTGTCCTTTCCAGAGCAGGAAAGGGGAGTAAAGTTTTCCTCCTGGGGTCATTTCACCTTTGTTCTCTCTCTCTCCTACAGAGACTCTGCAGGGAAAGACAGGTGTAGGTAATGTCAAAGGACATCCAGCTTGTGTTCTAAGGACCACAGCCTTGCCCTTCTGCCGTGGCCCCCACTGGGTGAGGAGAGCGCCCCAGTCCCACCAGGGGTCAGTTGTCGATGGAAAGGAATAGACATGCAAGTGTGCATTTACTGTTTGTTCTGTCACTCACCAGCCATTTGAGAAGTCCTGGGTGCTGTGAGGTGGCCTGTGCAGTAGTTTGAAGGGTGGGGAGGGGTAAGAGGGCTGTTGTATAGAAGTTTAGCCTTAGAGTAACACATTTGAATTTTGAATAAACAGGTGGCCATTTTGGCCATGCTGGTTTCCTTCATATATTGTTAGCCTTTTCCTGGCTGGGAGAAAAGCATTTGCCTAATTTTAGAACACATCGGTCATTTGGTTGAAAAATCGTATTTCCCCCAAAGTCAAGTGTTTGAATTGTAACAACCTTGGAGGCTTGGAAAGGATCTCCATATAGTTCCTGCATGAACTCTCCTGAGTGGATGCCCTCTCTGAGGAGTTTGACTTAGGACTTAGGGAAACAATCTTTATTTCCAGTGAAGAATTTAATGTATGAACACACTGAAAGAGAAGTGCAAACTGCTTGACCTGAGGACCTTGCGAGCAGTCTCTCGGACCTTTAAAACTTATTCTGTATTCTTATTGGTGTGATAGTGGGGCAGTAGTTTGTTGTTATTTTTTCCGGGGCAGGGGGATTACATAAGATGTACCCGTTTATCTCCCTATCATTCAGTAGTTACCCTTGGATCTTACTGTCCTCCCTGATATATGTGAAGGCTGAAAATGGGCCAGATGGGAATTTTAAAGGCATTGAGGGGCTTTAATTTTTTTTTCAAAATAGTATACATGCAGTAGTTCAAAAAGTCAGATATGTAACCACAAAACTTATACTAAAAGAGTTTACTGCTCCATTTCTTCTTACTCCTGAGTCCTGTTCCCAGAGGAAGCCATTTCGGCTCTTCTAGCCAGAATACTCCAGTGCCTACCACTGTGTTTGTAAATAACTGGTTTTTACTGATACTTCTTGAGTTTTAGAAGATACTATCTATTGGTTTTATACACCATAGCTTTTTCATCGGCCTGGCTCCTTGCTCCTACCCCACTACCCTTGTTTTTCCCGGTAATGTTGCTCACAGAGCTGGCCGTCCTCATGTTCCAGACTGGCTCTGGCTGTCCTCTGGACCTGCTGCATAGCACTCCATCTGGGCTTGACCTTCCCCATCATCCTGGGAAGCCTCTTTCTCCCCCCGCTTCTCCCCCACCCATTTTGTTTGTTTGTTTTTGTGTTGTTTTTTGTTTTTTGGTTTACTTCATTTGGTGAAACCTCTTGAGAAATGCACAGGGAGGAAAGGTTTTGTGGCCTTGCCTGTCTCAGGATGCCTGTCCTGCACACACTCTTGACCAGCAACTGGACTGGCTGTAGGATGTTAGATGGGACCTAATTTTCCCTTGGAATTTTGAAGGTGGTGTTCATTTTTAACTTTATCATTGCTATTGAGAAGTTCATGTGCAAGGGTCTGATTCCTGATCCTTTGCAAATAAACCGAATCTTCTTTCCAAAAACTTTTAGGAGCTTCTCTTTATCCCTTTATCCCTTGAGTTCTAAAATTTCATGAAGATATGCCTTGGTGTGGATCTGTTTTATTTTATTAAGCTAGAGGCTTGTGTATATTTCAGTGTGGGAAGTTCTGACCTTCTAGTCCAGAATGTGTCTTGTATTTTCTTTCTCTGGTAATTTATTTCTTTTCTTTTCTTTTTTTAAACTCATCATCTCTCTCTTCTCTAGTCTTTTTTTTTTTTTTTTAAGATGGAGTCTCGCTTTGTCACCCAGGTACGTATGTAGTGCAATGTTGGCTCGCTGCAACCTCCGTCTCCCGGGTTCAAATGATTCTCCTGCCTCAGCCTCCTGAGTAACTGGGATTACAGGTGCCTGCCACCACGCCCGGCTAATTTTTTGTATTTTTAGTAGAGATAGGGTTTTGCCATGTTGGCCAGGTTGGTCTGGAACTCCTGACCTCAGGAGATCCGCCCACCTCAGCCTCCCAAAGTGCTGGGAGTGCAGTGGCGCTATCACTGCTCTGTAGCCTCAACCTCCTGGGCTCAAATAATCCTCCGTTCTCAGCCTCCCATGTAGCTGAGACTACAGGTATGTGCCACCATGCCTGGTTAATTTTGGTATTTTTGGTAGAGATGGGGGTATCACCATGTTTCCCAGGCTGGCCTCAAACTCCTGGACTCAAGCAGTCTGCCCCCCTTGGCCTCCCAAAGTGCTGTGATTACAGGCCTGAGCCACTGTGCCCATCCTGGTAATTTCTTTTTATTTTTCCTGGTCTTTACTCCTGAAACTCCTGTTATTTGGCTATTAGTCCTTCTGACTCGATTCTTGAAGTTTATTGTCTTTTTGTGTGGCTTTGTTGTGCCTGAGAGCGCATTAACCTTGCCTTCTTACCCTTCTGTTGGGGTCTGATTCCAGCTATTGAATTCTTAATTTCTTAGAGCTTGTTTTTTGTTTCCATGTGTCCTCTTTTGTAGCATCCTGTTTGTGTTTCATGGGTGCAGTACTTTCTGTAATCATTACAGTTATTTTGAAGTTGTATTCTGTCTCTGGTCTTTCATTCTCCTAGTTCCCTTTCTGTTTGTTTTGGTCTTGAGCTTTCTCACATGAGTGGTGACCTTCAGAAGGAGGCTGTGTGTGTATATGCGGTGCGTGTAGGAATATCGACTGGTAGGCCTTGCCTTAGAAGTACAGGCAGGCAGGGCACTGGTTTGTTTTGGGAGAGACCCTAGAATGTCCCCAGGTGCAAGCCCTCTCATCTCCATTACATGGAGAATGACAGTTTTAGGAGGTCTTTCTCTTGGGCTAGTTGGTTTCCCCTGATAGTTCTCTCATCTCCAGTCTAGGGAGACCTATGGGCAGCAGAAGGACTTGGGATGAGGGACTCAACTTTTAGGATGCAGATTTACTTGGACTTTTCCTGCTGTTAGTCCTTCACCCCTGCCTCCCCTGCCCCCTCAGCTGTGCCTGCTGCCCCTGATTCTAGGGCCCTCTTAGGGCAACCCTCGGTGCTGGTCAGTAGGTAGGATTCTGTGGCCAGAGCCAAGTCCTAGGATCTACCTGCCCTTGTACAGGTGCTGCTCAGTCCTGCTCTCAGCCCTGCACCTGCTGTTTGAGTCCCCTCTGCCCCCAGGCCCTGAGCTTTCTGGTGTCTGCAGCAGTGCCAGGCTGCCTCCTCCTGGCTGTCCTCAGGAAGCTTCATCTGTGCCACTAGGCCACTTTCAATGTTATCCAGCCACTTCCCACTCAAAGTTTACTTGATATCTCATATCTGCTCTTGTCTCCTCTCCAGCTTTTTACCCTTGAGAGTTTATACCTCCCCTGCACACTCACACACACTTTATGGTCATATTAATTAGGGTTTTAGCAGGAAATTGAACATTCTGGTGTGTTAAGTCACCTGTGTTTAACTGGAGGCCCCTCTGTGTGTCAGGAACTGGCCCGCAGCCTGTCGACACATGTTGGTGTCCACCATGGGCACATCATGCCTGCCTCACATCCACCCGTTTCTGTGCCACCGTTCCCTGTCCTTTCCCACATTGTCCCCTGTGTGGGTCATATTGTTGGTCTGGGCCTGTATAGCTCTTTTTATGTGCTTGGCTGTGTGTGTGTGTGTGTGTGTGTGTGTCTGTGTCAGTGTCAATGTCAATGCCAGGGGCCTGCCAGGGGACCTGTGTGTGTTGGCATCCCGCATTAAATGTACCATCTATAATTTGCTCCAGTACCTTGGAGCAAATTTTATGAGGAAAAGGTACTTTCATAAATAGTTGAAATGCCAGATTCTTCTGGTTGGAATCCCAAGGGTTAATGATGACTGTTGTTCCAGAAAGGTTGGAGGGAGAGGAGACAGTTTATCTCATTTCCCTCTGGTGAATAAGGCCATTTACTGATGGGGCCTAGTCACCTACCTGGGACTAACAATAAGGCCCTTGTTGTTGACTGGGCAGGTTCCACAGCTGGTACTCTGGCTGCCTTGAGCAATAATATCAGGCATATCTGGGGCTCAGCCCTGTCCTTACCCAGGGCCACAGACCACTAATACTTTTTCCTTTTCCTCACTCCAGATGTCTTCTCAGTGACTCTCCTTGGGGCCTAGGGAAACCACAAGGGAGCTTGGATTCATTCACCCATTGCTGCCTTGCTGTGTGCCTCAGAGAGACTCGAAGGTGGAAAATAAATACGAAAAAGCGTCCTTGTCTTCTAGAATCTCATTGGATGGCTGGGAAGACCAAGGGGCCAGCCATCGCAGGGAGCATAAGCGCTGAGACAGGCACATGTGCCTGCCCGGCTATCGTAGCCAGGCTGGCAGCCTTGCAACTCCCTGGGGAAGAACAATCTAGGAACATTCTGGGGTGTGGAGTAGGGAGGGAGTGCCCCATGCAAAAGGCAGGATCAGGCAAAGTAATGGGGCTGGAGAAGCAGTGATTCCCCCCCTAATGTCAGAAGTAAAATAGGTTCATGGTGAAAATTTGGGGAAACGAAATCATGCAGCAAAATTGCCCATTAAACCCCACCCGGAGGTAAAAATCAGTTCATATTGTGGTTATGTATCTATTTTCTTATGATGTGTATTTATGTGCTTATGTAAGAAGTAAAAACAAGAATTTTTAAGTAAACCAGTTATGTTTTTTTTTTTTTTTTTTTTTTTTTTTTTTGAGACAGAGTCTCGCTTAGTCGCCCAGGCTGGAGTGCAGTGGCGCGATCTCGGCTCACTGCAAGCTCCGCCTCCCGGGTTCACGCCATTCTCCTGCCTCAGCCTCCCGAGTAGCTGGGACTACAGGCGCCCGCCGCTTCGCCCGGCTAATTTTTTGCATTTTTAGTAGAGACGGGGTTTCACCATGTTAGCCAGGATGGTCTCGATCTCCTGACCTCGTGATCCGCCCGCCTCGGCCTCCCAAAGTGCTGGGATTACAGGCGTGAGCCACCGCGCCCGGCCAACCAGTTATTTTTAATAAGAATATTCTGGCCAGGCATGGTGGTTCCTGCCTGTAATCCCAACACTGTAGTAGGCCAAGGTGGGCGGATCGCTTGAAGCCAGGGGTTCCAGGCTGCAGTGAGCTAGGATCGCACTACTGCACTCCAGCCTGAGTGATGGAGGGAGACCCTGTCTGTTAAAAAAAAACAGAACAGGCCGGGTGCGGTGGCTCACGCCTGTAATCCCAGCACTTTGGGAGGCCGAGACGGGCGGATCACGAGGTCAGGAGATCGAGACCATCCTGGCTAACCCGGTGAAACCCCGTCTCTACTAAAAAATACAAAAAACTAGCCGGGCGAGGTGGCGGGCGCCTGTAGTCCCAGCTACTCGGGAGGCTGAGGCAGGAGAATGGCGTAAACCCGGGAGGCGGAGCTTGCAGTGAGCTGAGATCCGGCCACTGCACTCCAGCCTGGGTGACAGAGCGAGACTCTGTCTCAAAAAAAAAAAAAAAAAAAAACAGAACAAATTCTGTCTCACAGTTCCTTTCCTATCCTTCTATGCATGATCTTTAATAGCTACACCGCATTCCATTGGGTGGCTGTATTTGATTCCTTTATTATGTACTTTTGGACATCCAAGTTGTTTTCAAATTTTTACTTTTTTAATATAGTGCTTCAGAGAACATTCCTGGAAGTAAAGTTGCCAGTGCAGAGATGCAAGCATGTTTGAGACAGCTGATAGTTACCTTTCTCCAGAACTGGCCCACTCCCAACAGCAGCAGGAGGCACCCGGGGTCTCTCACTTTCCTTTCCATTTTCCTTTCTCCACATCCTACCCCCAGATTTGTCTGACTTTTCCAGAGGCTATTGAGACAGGCTTTTTGAGTGAGGCAGCACACAGATGTTTAAGACTAGGTTTGTGGTCTTTGAGAACTGAGGTAGCCTGACCCATTGGAAGCCTGCAGGTAATTGAAAAATCTTATTTTAGATCCTGTTTCATTCTTCCACTATCAAACCAGAGCCAGCAGCAAAGGAAGCCGGGGGTGATGGGCCTTCATCCACCTGCCATGTTACCTCCCTGTGCTGCTTCTGCCAAGAGTGGGCCACTGGGGGTTCTGCTGGGGCCAGGCACCAGAGTCCCAATGCCAAGTAGTGGCATTCACCCAGCTTTTGATAAGCAAGGAAACCACTAGGCAGCAGGAAGAAAGGGTAAAGCAGCTGCAGGGAGCTTAGCACTCAGCCTCAACCTCTTTCCCCAGAACCTGTGCCTGCCCGCTCCACCTCCAAAGCCTCTCACTCTCCAGCACCCATTTGGCCTTTTGGAATTGGGACTGGAATTGTTTCTGGCTCCAGAAGGCCCCTGCCTGCCTAATTCCCATGTCTCTAAAAATATCTGCAAGCCTCTTCCCACCCAGGCCTGTCCCCACAGAGCCCACTTCTCTCCCCTGACCCTCGGCTGGGGGAGGAAATAAGATCCCCCCTCTTCACAGGCTTAGAATGGAATAAATAAGAAAGGCTGAGTTTCCAGAGTTGAAAGGGTAGGGCTGCCTTTGTTGGGTCTGGAGGACTGGCGTGGCATCAGTACAGGCCCACACTCGGAGGAGGGAATCCAGGAGAAAAAAGGAAGGGGAAAAGAGCAAGAACCCCTTTCTCCCCTCTGCATATGGATGGCCAAGAGAAGCCAGGCCCTGCTGTGGGTCCCCGGTGGGAAAGAAGCTGGCTCCCAGGGCTCCCAAGCCCCAGCCACGCCTGGTCAGCACAGGCGAAAGGAGTCTGTGGGAAGCCTCCAACCTCCAGGCTGCCTGAGGCCCCTGGAGCTTTCTCAGGCATTCCTAGATTGGGACAGAGCCTCAGACCCCTCCCTGCCCCACCCCCCAGCATTGGATGCCTGCCTAATAGAGGCTTTATTTATCTCCACATTTTCCCAGCTCTGTATAAAGAGACAAGCACGTGGGTGAGGCCTACAGATATTCCAAAAGCAGGGGGGTGGGGTGGGGGATGAAGAATACGCAAGGATCTGCTTCCACCATCCCCTAGAGGGGCTTTGGAGGAGGCGGCAGGGGGAGGGGGGGGGGGGGTTAGGGCGAAGGGTGGCTATGCAAAAGTCTTCTTTTCTTTCGTTTTCCCCCACTCAGAAACCCAAAAATAGCCATGTCAAAGGCACATATATTGCAAATAACAGCCGAGAAGAGCCAGCTGAAAGCCATTTGCTTTTCCCTCCCTCCTCCCTGGACACACTCCCCTTCCTCTGCAGTCCCCTTCTTTCCATGCTCTTGCTGGGTCAACAAGTCCTGCAGCCTTGTAGGGTCCAGCACCTCCCTATAGGGTAACTGAGTTGCATCTAAATTCACTTAACTGGCGGTCACATCTTTTTGTGAAAACCCATGAAGAAATGTGAAAAGTCCTCCTTTGGTTTACTTTTCTTGCAAGTTTGAATTTTCCTACTAAGAGTCTTTAAAGTAAAGCAAACCTGTAGCCAAAATGAAGACAAGAGCCAGGCACAGTGACTCGGGAGGCCAGAGTGGGAGAGTCAGTTGAGGCCAGGAGTTCAAGACCAGCCTGGGCAACATAGCAAGACTGCTGTCTCTACAAAAATTTTAAAAATTAGCTGGATGTGGTGGTGCATACCTGTAGTCCCAGGTACTCGGGAGGCTGAGGCCAGAGGATTGCTTGAGCCTGGGAGTTGGAGGCTGCAGTGAGCCTTGATTGCATCACTGCAGTCTAGACTGGGAGACAGAGAGGGAGACCCTGTCTCTTTTTTTTTTTTTTTTTTTGAGACGGAGTCTCGCTCTGTAGCCCAGGCTGGAGTGCAGTGGCCGGATCTCGGCTCACTGCAAGCTCTGCCTCCCGGGTCCACGCCATTCTCCTGCCTCAGCCTCCCTAGTAGCTGGGACTACAGGCGCGCGCCACCTCGCCCGGCTAGTTTTTTTTGTATTTTTCAGTAGAGACAGGGTTTCACCATGTTAGCCAGGATGGTCTCGATCTCCTGACCTCGTGATCCGCCTGTCTCAGCCTCCCAAAGTGCTGGGATTACAGGCTTGAGCCATCGTGCCCGGCCGACCCTGTCTCTTTTCTAAAAAAAAGTAGATAATAAAAAATATATAAAGATTGGATTTGATCTCAAGTCAAGAGGAGTGGTTATATGCAAGAGAGCAAATGCCATGAAAATGGTCTGCTCTCCCAAGTGTTTTCCCAATTATAAAACTAATGTATGTCTTGTACAAGTTTTGTGAAAATAGGTAAGCACGAAGATGAAAAGATGTTCTCCAGGAAGAATCCTTCCAGGTGGGACATCTCCACCTGATGTCACTCGCGGCAGGCGAGGGGACACTTACCCTTGTGTGGTGGTCTTCTCCTGGGATGGTGCTGGGTGGGGAGGCCCACCTTTTGGAGGTCCTTCAGTGGCTCTGACCAGGCTCCACCCCTGCACTATAGCTGTCCTGGATGGAGGGTTGAATAGAAGGGTACAGGTTTAGAGTTGACTTGGAAACACATTAATTTGGAAGTCTACCTTCACCATCCCAAAGAGATTCTGACTTGAGATCCAAGGTTTCCAGAGTGCTTAAATGCCCTTCCTGAATCACCACGTTCAGTCTGGCTTGGAGAACATGGCACGGCTGACCCAGTGAGTCCAGGGTGCGGCCATACTCACAGCTCATTTCAAGCTGGGCTTTTTCCAAACCCTTGTCGAACCAGTCAAACGAAATTGGATTAGTCTGTCTTCAAGCAGTTTGTCAGAAAATACATAAATTGGTGTGTGTGTGTGTATTTCAGTTCCGCCATCTGTTGGCTCAGGGGTCCCCAGTGCCCAGGTGGGTACATGGCTTATTGGTAACCAGGCTGCACAGCAGGAGGTGAGCGGCAGGCGAGCGAGCATTACTGCCTGAACTCCACCTCTTTCAGCATTAGATTCTCATAGGAGCGTGAAGCCTACTCTGAACTTCACATGCGAGGGATCTAAGTCATGTGCTCCTTACGAGAATCTAATGCCTAGTGATCTGTTACTCTCTCCCATCACCCCCACATAACACCATCTAGTTGCAGGAAAACAAGCTCAGGGCTCCCACTGATTGATTCTACATTATGGTGAGTATGCAATAATAATAGAAATAAAGTGCACAGTAAATGTCATGCGCTTGAATCATCCTGAAACCATCCATCCATTCCCTCCGGCCCTGGAAAAACTGCCTTCCACAAAAGTGGTCCTTGGTGCCAAAAAGTTTGGGGACCACTGTATTAGCTAACCTTGAGCAGTGTTGCAATCTCACTAAACCTAAATTTCCTCATCTGTAGGATGGGGAGAATAAGAACAGTTTTTTAGGATGACTATGGATTTAAACCAGAACTCAGTGGAGCGCTATATTCTATCTTCTCTGCCACCCTTCTTCTTCACTCAGAATTTATCTTAAGAGTTGGGGAGAAGGTAGGGGAACCTTTTGCCAAGTCCTCCTGTGCTTGTGTGACCCTCTAAGCAAGGGACAGCTTCGCTTCACCCTCAAGAAAGTATCTTCCTGGTCTCAGGCCCAGTGACACCTGCCAACTGGTTAAGAAGCGGAGTTTAACATTTCAGTAATACTATATCCGGATATTAAGAAAGAAAAGGCCGGGCGCGGTGGCCTACGCCTTTAATCCCAGCACTTTGGGAGGCCAAGGCAGGTGGATCACCTGAGGTCAGGAGTTCCAGACCAGCCTGGCCAACAGGGTGAACCCCCATCCCTACTAAAAAATACAAAAATTAGCCGGACATGGTGGCGGGCGCCTGTAATCCCAGCCACTCGGGCTGAGGCTGAGGCAGGAGAATCACTTGAACTCGGGAGGCAGAGGTTGCAGTGAGCCGAGATCACACTACTGCATTCCAGCCTGGGCAACAGGAGTGAAACTCCATCTCTAAAAAAAAATTTTTAAAAAGAAAGAAAAAACATATATATATATATAGTTACTTCAAAGAAAAACCTTCAGCAACATTAAACAGTAGTGTAGACAGCAGTGAGGACTTCAGTTGTATATATATTTTCCTTCCTGGGGAATTGTTTCCTGAGGATGGAGTTCTAGAAATAGAACGGAAAAGGCCAATAGCTGTAGGTACTGCTGTGGCTCCTGTGGCAGGTTTGCAGACTGCTCGGACAGCTGCAGTTCAAATGCCCTTTCCAGGCCATGGGTCTCCCTTGAAGCCATGCTCAGAAAGCCTGCCTGCCTTGGCTCCCTATCCTGATGTCCAGGAGGTCAGGCTTCGCCTAAAGGAGGGCTGGCTTACCCTTGGCTCAAATGTCACCTGCAGGGAGCTGGGGGCTGAGGAAGAGGAAATGTCCCAGGTGGGTGTAGTCCTCTGGCTTCTAGGCTTGCTTTTCCTCTATATATATATATATATTTTTATTGTTTTTATTTTTTAAAAATAGAAACAGGATCTCTCTGTGTTGCCCAGGCTGGTCCCAAACTCCTGGACTCAAGCAATCCTCCCGCCTCGGCCTCCCAAAGCACTGGGATTACAGGCATGAGCCTCCGCACCCGGCCTCCCTTCCTGTCTTTATGGGCCACTCCTGTCTCCATTGCCCATAGTCAAGGCCAGGCCTTGGGCCAGGAAGGGGGCTGTGCCGTCAGCTCCCCAAGTGTACAAGGCCCTTTCCTCTCTTTTGACCTACATGACCACCTGATTTGTGCTCTATGTTGTGCCAGGCATTGTGGGAGATGCCAAGAAAGCCAATCCCTCTGCTGCCCCTTCAGTGCTGAGACATCTGGGCCTCCAGAGGGCTGGTGCAGTGAGGAGCTGTCAGGCTTTCCTCTCTGCCAGGTCCTTGTGATGGGGCAGGTGATGGTCAGGACATATGTGGAGTATGCGAGCAGGTCCACCCGTCACTAGTGGAGCAGCCTTGACTAAGCCACTTTCTCAGCTGTGCAGTGGTGACAGCCCCCTCCTCAGGGTCATTAAGAAGTCAGTGAGATGGCCATGTCTCATGTCCCATGTGCTTGGTATGCACACCCCCAAGAGAGGCCAGGCTTGGCCTGACACAGGTACCCCTCACTCTGTGGCCCAGGTGGCATGTACTGGCAGCACACCTACCCTCCCTGTCTTCTGCACTTCCAGCCCAGCTAGTAGACACCTGTCCACAGAGGTCTCTGAAGGAAACATCTCAAAGGTTAGGGGCCTGCTTGACAACATTGATGTCGACACTGTGGACAGGCAGCTCCATGTAATTCTTCTTCCTGCCCTTACCCAGCCAAACGTGCAGCCGTCTGGGGGTGGACCTCTGTTTATCCTGTTTGTAACCACTTCTGTCTGGCATGGGCTCCAAGAGTTGATGTTGCATGCAGACCTCATGTACTTTGACACAAGTGTGAGTGTGCTCGGGTTGAAAGACTCCTGTGCCAGCCTCCAGGTACAGCTGGCCTGTTTCCTCCATGCGAAGGCATTGTCTCCCTTGAGGCAGAGTGGTGAGTGGTGGAGTGAGTACTGGACCAAGTCAGAAGGCCCAGGCAGCTCAGGCAGCCACAGATTAAATCACTTCCACTGTCTGCCCTTGGGGTCTTAGTAGGATGAGGAGGTTGTGTCAGATGCACTTTGGTGAAAGTATGGAAAAAAAGCATTGGTGATGTGTGGAGCTATGGAGATCAGGCTTGTCACTAGGAGCTGGCCCTGTCCTGAGCCCTGTGTCCCCATCAGACTGCTGGAAAGCAGCTCAGACCCCAGGGCCAGCGGCCGTGAGGATATCTTGCAGTGGCGCTTTGGGAGCAGCAGCTGCTATTTTTAGTAAGCTGCCTAATTGGAGGCCCTGGTGGAGCTTAACCAGCTCACCTTGTGCTTTGATCCTTCTGTTTGGCCTTCTCTTTTTACATGGAAAGAGTTGAAGTTCATGCACTGACCAAAGCAGATTTGTTTTTGCAAGAGACAGACGCTTTTGCTATTAAAAAACTGCCCCTCCCGGGCCCCTGCTCTGTCTCTTAAGTAATTTCCAGTGAGTTGTCAGCATTGATGTTGGTTCCTTCCTGATAAGATCTCCCTCTCTTATCTGCTATATCAGGACATCAGGGGTGGGGGCTGAAAGAGTATTGAAAAAGATGGAAGCATAACTCTCTGCAGGAAAACAGATTGGTTTTAAAAATGCTGTCCTACATCCTGCCTCAGATGATGGCCCTTCGCACATGATTTCTCTCACTTTTGATGCCCTCACTTTATTTTAAGCTGAAAGAACCAAACCTTCGAGTAAAGCCTCTTTGTTCCTTTTTAGCAATGAGATATCTCCTAGAATGGGAGACCAAGTGTTTTCTCGGAACAGTCATCATTTAGCTTTTTCCCAAAGGAAAGGAACTCTGTGTGTCCCTGGTGGCTCTGGGAATGGCGTGTGAGCCCATTTCCTCAGAAGTAAAACTAAGATGATAATGAATAATGTCTGTCTTATTTGTGTCAGATATTCACGTGACACAGACACTAAGTGCTCGTAAACATTCTCAATTAATCCTCGTGACAGCCTTTATGGAATAGGCCTCATGCTTACCTCCATTATACAGATGAGGAAAACTGAGGCCTAGAGAGTCTGAGTCATCCCACTGCTACGTGACCATGTTCCTGCACCATCTAACATGGTGCCAGCGCTCCTGGCGCATGGATGTGAGCAACTGTTTTCTGGATGTGCGTACAGCAGTGTGCCGGCCACATGACCATGGGGTGCTGCCGCGTAGAGCCTTTGGCCGTGAGTGAGTTATTGGTGAACTAACAATTCATTGTCCCCTTCCTGGTAGAGAATTGCTTCTGTGTCCTGCCAGTAGAGGAGATGTGGCGTGAAGGGTGGGCAAGGATTGTTTCTGCTGGCTGGGTGGCGGTGTCTTTCATCCTTCCTTCCTCCTGACCAGTCCACGGCAGCAGCGTTCAAGCCTGGTGGGGAGCCATGAAGGCAGAACCGTTTCTCCATCCTCCTTTTGTCCCTGTCACCTTCCCCGGCTGCTAGCAGAGTACCTGTCCTGCGTCACAGACAGACAGAGCCCCGATTGTTTTCTTTCCGCTGCGTCTGCTCCTTGCCTCCCCCTCAGCCACCCACGAGGTCTCAGTGCCGTGCCAGCTAGCTTGCTGGAGGGAGCCGCTGCCTCCCTTCGGAGCACCCACCCTTCCAGTCTCCCTTCCCTCTTTCACAAAAGCATGGGCCTGTGGCTCAGTGGTAGGGGCCACCAGCTTTGTCCTTAAGCCCCCTCTTCATTATTTCCCTGAGCCCACTCTGGGGCCCAGTGTGGGCACTTGTTCAAGTTTCTCTGTTGGTGTTCTTCTTGGTTTAGGAAGGGTGGTTGGCATGTGGTAGAGTTGAGAGGGGCCTTGTTGCTTCCAGGTGCTTTGGTAGAGTGGTCCCAGGTATCCGCTGGGCGTGTTTGCTGCTTTCTCCTGTCCACTTTAGGGTTATGTAAACTGCACACAGAAGCCTACAAATAAACTTTTGTTGTTCATCCTCCAGTAGACACTAATTCCATTCGATGGAACCTCGGATGGGCATCGCTTCCTCCCAGGGCAGGGAGCACTGCCTGCTGTCCCACAGCATGTCTCACCCACCCTCGTGGTGGGGCAGGTCGAGGGCCCAACAGAGCTGCTGTTGGGCTTTTTCACTGCAGGCCTCGGCCAGCACCCCCAGGCAGCCCCTATTGCTGCTCTCTGGCCAACAGTCTCCTAAGAGTCCAGGGTTGCCCATTGCTATTGTGGGGTCACACATATTTTTACGTCCACACTCCTAGGGAGGCGGAGTCGGTCTTGAAACCGGGTAGGGACCCTTCCATTCCTCCATGCTCCTCTTGACTGGGGCAGGACTGCTCTCGCCCCCTAAGAAGGGGGTAGGAAAGCTCTCACCTCAGAGATGGATGGGTCCCTTGGCCACTGAGTCAGCCACTGAGGCAGAGGAGGGCAGGCAGTCACTCACTGGTGGTGTTGTGAGAGGTGCTATCTCTGATTATCCTATAATGAGATGCTTTTCAGTGAGGGCTGTTCCCTGGAAACAGTGTGACTCCAGGACTATGTGAAGGGGGTCTGATTTGGGTCCTACTTCCAGCTCAGTCATTACCAGCCCGGTGGCCTAGGCAGGGCCTTCCTTTCAAGGATTTGATCTTTATACTGGTTTTGATCTTTATTTAGGGTTAGGGTAAGGTTAAGGTTTTGATCTTTAAAATAGTTGTTCCCACCCCATATAGGACATCTGCTACTCAAAGGGAGGCATGTTAAAGAAACCTTTTATTGCAGTAAGCCATAAGACAGAAAAACATGTGCATCACAGGTTCAGCTTGATGAACTTTCACAGACTGAGCACACCTGTGTAGCCAGTACCATGATCAGGATCTTCCTGAGTCCCTCAGTGGCTTTGAGGGATCTCAAAGCACGGCATCTCCAGGTGGGCGTGGGAGCTTGTCCAGGGCGAAGCGTCTGCAGAGTGTTGCAGTGAGGCATGGTGTGTCCTCACCACCATGTCTCTCTCAGCCCTGCGTGTGTCCAACACAGCAGGGGTGCTCAGTACCCCATTGTCCACTGAGTGACGGAACGGGTGAAGGGAAACTGGATTCCTGTACTCTTGGTCTTTTCCAGGGAGTCTGTGGCCGTGTCTTGGTGTTTCTGCTTCTTCACCCTTTGTGGTTGACTTGTAGAAGCCCCTCTGCCCAGAGGACTTGATCCTGGGCAGGCAGCAGCAGGAACACGCCATGCCTGGCGTGGGCAGAACCCGTGATGTTGAAAGAGTTGAGCCTCCACCACTTCTGAGAGAGGGTGGCAAGAGCGCTCCGGAGCCTGCCCTCCGCAGAGCTTGGTGCTTTGAGACCTGAACGGTGCCCACCAGACAGAATCCACAGAGTGTTTCCTCTCCTCCTTCCAGAACTCGATCTTCCTGAGTCCCTCAGTGGCTTTGACTGGTGAAGGCTGGCCAGGCCCACTGGAGAGATCCAGAATGGAGAACTATTTAGTCTGGGAGGCAGATCAGTCCCAGAGGATGGGTGGGTCAGGGCTGAACACAAGGAAAAAAGACGCCACACATGGAAGGAAATCACCACTATGCCATCATAACTGACCAACTGTACATTTTCCCAACCTTGGAAGGACAAGGTGGGAGTGGCAGGCTAGAAGGATGGGTCTTCAAACATCACTGTTGATGCAGAGCTCCCATAACAAGTTGGATTTCTGAGAAGCAGATTGGGAATTCCCAGTGGGAGAGAGGCAGATGAGAGCATCCAAGATAAGGACTTCTTTCCCAGATGCTGGCCTTCCTGGAATGCTGGCAGAGGATCTCAGTTCTTAATAATTATTTTATTGGGTGGGGAAGTCTTTGGAAGCAGAAAATAAACTAAAGAGGAACTTAATGTCATACCCCCTTCTCAAGGAAAGTTTTATCTACAACATATTTGGTTGATTCTTAGTTTCTGCTCCTGTCCTTTGGAAAGATAGCCTAGAGGGTGTCGGGATTTAATGGGCTCTAGCCCCCTGCCCCTCCCTTTAGAGTGAGGAGGTGGGTTGGTGTTTGTGGGTTTTCTCTGTGAATCACTTCTGAGAACACCAGGGTGCTTCTTTCAGGGTCCTGGACTTACAGTCAGGAGGCCCAATTCCTCCCAGTGACAAACCCCAAGAGTCTTCAGGAAGGAGCCTCAGAGCCTGGGCAGGGCGAGGTCTTCGAGGCTGCTGCCAGGTTTGGGTAGATGTGGGGAGCAGGAGCCAGACAGAGGCTGGGTGCTATTCAGGTTGCTCTGGCATCTGGCATTTGGGCAAAAGACCTGTCCTTAGAAGGTTTGGGGCTGGCAGATGCCTTGTGAGCCTGACACTGTTGGTGCAGGGAGACACCTGCATCATCACACACAGCAGCTTCCTCTGGAGTTCAGTGTCTAGGGAGGCAGCAGGGAGGGCTGTGACCTGGCCTGTATTCAGGTGGATTTGGCACGCAGGCCCAGGCTGGTCCTGCACATCCCCTGCTAGAGGGAAATCCCTACCCTCCTTTGTCCTCTTCATGTCTGAGACCCTGATTGATGGCGGGGAAACCCAGAAATTCCTGTTGTGTCTGGAGCTCATTCTTGAGTTCCCATCTCTCTAGCTGGTTTGGAATCTTGAGTTTCTCCCAAGCAGGTGATTTGAAGTCCTTTGGGCTTCCAGCTTGCACGGGTTCCTCTGTGCCTGCCTGCTGCCTTCTGGATCTGTAAGTGGTTGGCAGGAAGGTGCATGTGTGAGAATCCATGGT
The DNA here is from genome assembly GCF_003255815.1 of Theropithecus gelada. NCBI lineage: Eukaryota > Metazoa > Chordata > Mammalia > Primates > Cercopithecidae > Theropithecus > Theropithecus gelada. The sequence goes on along the minus strand of NC_037684.1, from coordinate 75,965,633 downwards.
GTGCCAGCTTAGGGCCAGGGCTACAGAGGTTGCTCGCTACTCAAGGGCCTGCCCAGAGCCCTGGCCACATCTCCCGCCTCACATACCTGCAAGGGCCATTTCCCTGTAGACAGAGCAGTTGCTTGACACAGCCACCACCTCTCCCTTTTTCCCAGGCCTGCTGGAGAAGGATGGCCCTCCCTCCTGCCTTGTCCCTCAGGCTGCCTGAGGTTTTCGTTTTCTTTCCTTGTGACTGGCATGGCCTTTCAGGGTACTGCCCCCAAGCACTTTATGAATCATAATCACAGCTCCATTGCGTCCATTCACCCCCACTGCCAGCAGGCTCTTTACAGCTGCGTTTTGTCTCCACACTCCTCTGTCTTTGCCTTCATCAGGCTCTCTTTGGCCCAGCAAAAAGCTGTAAGTGACTTAATACAGCTGGGTGACCAGCCTGGGACAGACAGACAGCCATTGGAGCCAAGCCTCTGGCATCAAATACAAATCAAGGTCTCACTTTGAGGTAGTGGTTCCCAGCCTTGGCTGAACATTAAAATCACTAGAGAAGCTTTTAAGAATTCTTATGCCCCAGCCTTACGTCTGAGAATTTAAATCCTAGTCTCTGGGCATAGAACGTCTATTTTGAAATCTTCCCAGGTGATTCCATTATTCAGCAAAAGTTTGGAACCATTGCTTTAGGCTCTAAAACCTTCCATTTTAAGCCAGCTGGCCTTCTTCTCTAGCCTCTAGAGAGGTCTGGGCTCCCTGAAACTGCTTCTGCCTGCTTTAGTTCCCTTAGGGGTAACTGGGAGGGTGCTGGGGATGGGGCTGGGTTAATGTTGTGGACCTCACAGCTGCGTTGCTTTCAGTCTCACTGCAGCAAACAGCAGTTTGCTTTCTTTAGATCTGCGTGGCAGGCCTTTGGGCAGAAAAGGCAGTTATACCATGTGGCATGGCAGTGCCCTCTCCCTCTCAGGCTCAGGCAGACTTGGAGACCAGGCGAGCTGGGACACAGGAAGCTCCATCCGAGGCCACCAGCGGCAGCACTCCACCTGCCTGTGTGCCAGCGCTGCCTCTTCTCCAGCGCAACTTCTCCCGCTGGCCCTGGTGCGCAGATTTCTGAAAGCCATTCGACAGGCTAAGGAGCCCCCTTCTCTCCCTTTCCTTCTGTGTTGTCTCCTTACCCTTGCCACTTTGTTCCCCTCCCTTCTTATCCAAACATGCCTTGGAAAGGTCTCAAAAACTCATGCCAAAGGTATAAAATATTCAATCGATATCTGTTCTGCCCACTGCTGAGCTCGTGGATATATAGGGCACTGTTGCAGGTTCTTCTCTGAGAATTCACCAGAGGGACTTCCAGACAGTGGTGTAAAAAGGAATGTGCACTTTTGCAGTGGAATAGAGTCTGCAAGCCTAGAGGCCAGAGGAGCCATGCATAGGCTCTGTGTGCAAGGTGGCAGGAGCCACTATTGCACACAGTGACAAGGAACAGGCAGGCAAGGGAAGGAGGCTAGAGTGATCCACGGAGGTATTAGTGTATTTAGTTGATAGAGACTTTAATAAAGATACATAAGGATACAGAGAGAAGTGTTTATAGATATGTGGTATGCCCAGGTTATATACACCTCTGTTTCCTTGTTCCTTTAGCAGAGAGGGCCTAGAATCTGTGAGACCCGCAGAGCAATGAGTACACCTGCCACCCAGATCTTGATTTTTAATGGCACTTTCCAATAAAAGTGAAGCAGGGCTTCTGAAGGAAGTGATCGATTCTAGGGCTGGGGCGGGAAATATACCCCAAAGGTACATGAAGCACCTTGCAGTGCCAGGAAGTGCTTTGAGGCTGCACAGGTGCACGTGTGAATGTGAGTGTGTCAGGGGGACATGGGAGCCGGCTGAAAAGCTCCCAGGGGCCAAAGCTGGAACACTTTGAGCAACAAAATAAATACTGTAGTGTTGGATTATGGTATAGTATGGATATTTGTCCCCTCCAAACCTCATGTTGAAATTTGTTCCCCAGTGTTGGAAGTGGGGCCTAATTGGGAGGTGTTTGGGTCATGAGGGCAGATCTCTCATGAGTGGATCAATGCCCTGCCCTAGATGGGGGCGGCAACTGGGTTCTTGCTCTGTTAGTTTCCTGGAGACCTGGTTGTTAAAGAGTGCCGGCAACTTCCTTCTCACTCCCCCCCTCCTCTCTCACCGTGTGATCGCTGTACACACCAGCGCCCATTTGCCTTCCACCCTGAGTAAAGCAGCACAAGGCCCTCCCCAGATGAGATGTCCACCCTTGAACTTTCCAGCTATCCAGAATTGTGAGCCAAATAACCGTCTTTTTCTTTATAGATGACCCAGCTTCAGGTATTCCCTTATAGCAGAACAAAACAGACTAAGACAAATTATAATCCAAAGTATAAAATCCACAAGTCCATATTGGCATAAGGAAATGATTTAGTAAAGAAATAAATAAATGAGAGAGAAGAAACAAAATGTCCTGTGCAGAATTTCAGGTAATTTATGCAGCTACTTAAGGAGATGGCCATAGCTCCCCATTCCGTGTTGAGTGGTGACTTCTTTCCGGAGAACACGGGTAGGGAGCAGCTCTGCAGCAGAGAAACTGACAGGCACGACACCAGCCACTCAAGGTCATCATCAACAGTGATCAGTCATGAAGCCTTGAAAGGATGGGAGGAGAAGGAGACATCACCTCTATGGTTGTCTTCCCTTGAACACGTAACCACAGTCTAGTCATGAGAACAACATCAGACAAACCCAAATTGAGGTGCAGTCTACAGCACACCTTGTCAGGTCTGAGAAACTGGTCAGGTCAGGTTTCACAGAAGGTCTGATAAACTGTTGCAGCCAAAAGGAGCCTCAGGGGACAGGACACTTAATGTGATGTGGGGTCTTGGGTGGGATCCTGGAGCAGGAGGAGGACAGTGGATGCAAGCTGAGGCCACCTGAATCAAGTTGTGCTGAATGAGGTGTGAGCTTTAGTTAATAACAGGTCAGTATTGGTTTATTCATTGTAGCAAATGCACTGCACTGATGTGTAAGGTATTAGTAACAGGGTAAACTGGGTGAGAGGTGTAGGAGAACTCTTCACACGCTCTGTCAACTCTTCTGTAAATCTAAATCTATTATGAAATTAAAACGTTATTTAAAAAGTTTAAAAAAAAAACCCTCTAGGCACAGCGTCTGTGGGGGAGCCGTGTTCCACACGGAGTAGTACCAAAAAAAAAAAAAAGTACCATAGAGACTCAAAGAGAGAGGAAGCCACTGCCACTCTAGGTCAAGCTGCTAGGAAGGACCTGGAAAGGGGGTGCCAGTGGCCTTGCCCTTGAAGGACAGGGAAGACCAGCAGCCTGGCCATGAAGATCCCAGCAGGTGTCCTGAGGCAGGACTGGGGCCCCAGGTCATGAGAGGAAAGCTGGGAAGTGGGGCTCAGGTCATGATGGGAGCCTCACCAGGGGCTTTCTCCCATCTCCCCTGCAGCCTGGGCACCTGCCTGCTGGCCTGTGTGTCCAGGGGGTCTCTGTTTTCTGCTTCTGCTGAGGAGGGAGACCTGGCAATGGGTGGTCCCTGAGAGACCGTCCTGGGAAACAGCTGTGGAGGCTGAAACTAGCGTCCCTCTTGGGACCACACGTTCCGTTGTTGTAGGACTTATTCAGACTCTTCTGCCTGTTAAACTGAGGCAACAGGACCAAGTGGTAACTGTGGACTGACTCGGCCGTCATGAGCGGTGCCAACAGCAGGCAGTCTCCTACCTTTCTAAGTGTGACCTTTCTAAGTGTGATGTCTGGTCAGACCTGTGCGCAGGCTCCCTCGAGCGGGCCGCCTTCCCCAGCACTGCGCGCTCACTCTCTGTCCCCAGGAGGCCTTTCCCACCATATCTGCTGGCTTCTTACCAAGGTCCTTCGCCACACTGTGGCATGCTACACCTACCCCGGTATTTGTTTAGCTTGCCTGACTGCTCTGGAAGGGCAGTCGTCCAGGCCAGGGTTCATCAGTTCTGTTCATTGTCACATGACGGTCATCGGCACCGCACAGAGCAGGTGCTGGGTAAATGTTAATAGTTACGAGGTGTGCGGGTTCTGTGGGCAGTGTGATCCACCTTGGGCAAGCTGCTGCGCTTTTCCAACTGGTATCCCTGTGTAGGCGATGGCAGTGATGCACCTCACGCTTGGCGGGACAGAACATGCCTGTGTGAAAGGCCTGGGTAACTGCCCTTTCTTATCTCCAGCTGAACTCTGTCTCTGCCCTCCCGCTCCTTGGGCCTAGCTCTTTCTGTCAGGATCTCCCAGGTCAAGTCTCGAGCCTTGTGCCTGGAGCCGCCTTTAAGACATCTGAATCCTCCGAACCCGGCCTCCTTGCCTCTGCATCCCACAGGTGTTCATCTCAAAGCGGCTATGTATGCCCTCTCTTCCCCTGGGATCATGAAGTCTGAGGCAGGCACCATGTCTGCCTCATCACTGTGACCCCAAGCCTGATGTCCAGTAGATGCCATGGAGTTAAAGGATTTGGGGGACGGTGGCCCTGCCCTGTAGCCCCAGCCCCTCCCCAGCTGCCCCCGTCCTCTGTACGTGAAACAGCCCTGGCTCCTGCCATCTGCTCCTGCAGGGCTCACTCAGGACCCTCATCTGCATGGTTCATCGATCCCATGAACTGAGTTCCACTTATTCCCAGCCTCCTCCCCTCTGCCCCTTTAAGGGGAGCCCAGCTCAGCGGGAGGAGGACGGCCTCCTGAGGACAGGGCTGCGACTGGGCTGTGGGTTGGTGCCACTGGATAAAGGTGTTTCAGGGCAGCCGGTGGCATTGAGGGGGAGGGAGGGAGGATGAGGCGGCCCTTAGGCTGTGCATGTACTGCATTCCCCACTAAGAGGCACACGGGCCTCGGGAGAGGCTAGGCATTTCTGCTGGTGACACAGCCAACTCACGCTGTCCTTCCTGGCCACAGGAGGCCAGTGAGGCGTCCTCAGCCCTGGGCTGTCTCCCAGCAGCCCTCCCAGCTCAGACACCTGGGATGGAACTTGGGGTCTCACTAGCTCCCGTGAGCTTTGGGAGCTGTCCACTTGGGGACTCCCCAGGGTTGGGGCTGGAACTGTTTCATGCCCTGGGGGGTGGCAACTTGGGGCTGCCCTTGCAGACGGCTCCTGGCCCTGTCCTGCAGTCTCTTCCACTGATCGGTATCCCTGCCTGCCCTCCCCATCTGAGTCCATCACTAGCGGTATAGCCCTAAAGAGTTTGTTTTCTATGAAGACAGGGACAGAAGTGCCAGAGAAAGGTAGCTGGGGTATAGGTCAGGTACAGAATTTTTTAAAAGAAATTTGCCAGTACCTATTCTCATCCTGGCAACCACCATTCTACTCTGTACGAATTTGACCACTTTGGGTGCCTCACATAAGTGGAATCATACAGTATCTGTCCTTTTGTGACTGGCTTGTTGCACTTAGCATGTTTTTGAGATTCATCCGTAGTATAGCACATACCAGAATTTCATTCCTTTTTATGACTGATTTAAATGGCAGTGTATGTACATACTACATTTTGTTTATTCATCTATCTATTAGTGGACACTGGAGTTGCTTCCGCCTCTTGGCTATTGTGAATAATGCTACTATGAAACGCGAGTGTACAAATATCTGTTCGATTCCCTGTGTTCAGTTCCTCTGGGTATATACCTACAAGTGGAATTGCTGGATGAAACAGCAGATCTATAAAGTCCAGTTTAATTTTTTGAAGAAGCTCCATACTGCTTTCCAGAGTGGCTGCGCCACAGTTCCAGTTACTCCATGACCTCACCAACTCTGACAGTTTTCTGTTTTTTAACTTATCTCTACCCTAGTGAGTGTGAACTAGCATCTTATTGTGGCTGATTTGGTTTGCATTTTCTTTTGTTTTCTTTTTTTCTTAAGAGACAGGGTCTCACTCTGTTGCCCAGGCTGGAGTGCAGTGGTGCCATCACAGCTCACTGCAGCCTTGAACTCCTGGGCTCAAGGGATCCTCCCTGCTCCCGAGTAGCTGGGACTGCAGGAGTATACCACCACACCTGGCTATTTTTTAATTTTAATTTTTAGAGATGAGGTCTCACTATCTTGGCCAGGTTGGGCTCGAACTTCTGGCCCCAAGCAATCCTCCTGCTTTGGCCTTCTGAAGTGCTAGGTGACTTTCATTTTCTAAAGACTAACGATGTCAGGCACCTTTTTATGTATGTCTTGGCCATTTGTATATCTTCTTTGGAGAACTGTATATTCACATCCTTTGTCTATTTTTAATTGTCTTTTGTTGTTGAGTTTTAGGAGCTCTTTATTCTAGATACTAATACTTTATCAGATACATGATTTGCAAGTATTCCCTTTCCTTCCCTAGGTTGCCTTTTCACTCTTTTGGTAGTGTCCTTAGATGTACAAAGGTTTTTAATTTTGATGAAGTCTAGTTTATCTTTTTTTTTTTTTTCTTTTGTTGCTTATGCTTTTGGCGTCATATCCAAGAAATGGTTGCTAAATGCAGTGTTACTGGGCTTTTTTTCCTTGGTCTTCTATGCATTTTATAGCTTTTGTTCTTGCATTGAGGTATCTGCTCCATTTCAGGTTCACTGTTGCATATGGTGTAGCGTCACCCTTGGTTGGTGGATCCTGCTAGCTGACCATTGTGGTGAGTGAGGGAGTTGAAAAGCTGTTCTTCCCCAGTTCCCAAGCCTCTCCCACCCTCTTCCCATCTACCCCCACACCAGTTTTAGGAGGAAGGTGGGCCTTAGCTGGGTGAGGGCTCCCAAGGGAAGCTCCTTTGGCAGAGGGCCCTTGACCACTTGGCGGGGGCCCTGGTATCTTGCTGCCCAGGCAGCGGCCGGAGCCAGCAGGCCAGCCTGGCACAGCAGGTGTGAGGAGGAACTTCCTGGTCTTGGCAGCAAGTGAAAAGGGTCCTTGTTTTCTTATTTTCTGCCTTAAAAAAAAAGTAGTTTAGTGGTTCTAACTACGCCCCTGGGAAAGCCCTGAACAGGTCATTTCCTCAGCATCCCACAAAGTCCCTTCTAGCAGAAGGCCCAGCCCATGCACTGCAGCATCAAGGCTGGGGCGAGGCCCACACTGCACTGTTGCTGCTGGCATTAAGAGAGGCTGCGCATCTTGGAGGCCCCCTCCTGCTAATCCATGAATGCCTCAGAAAGCCCACACTGTCTCTAGGGCCAGAGCTGAATCTTAAAAGGGGGCCTACTTGGGATGGGAGCAGTAGCTCTGCCTCTGCGGTGACAGCCACTGTCACATCCCAGTAGAGGGAAAGAAAGGTAGGGCCTCGGGATTTTGGCCCTGGCTGCATGGTTCCTGCTTCCTTTGTGGTGGAGGCGGCATGTTGTGGTGGGCTAGGAGTTAGGAAACCTGGGCCTCAGTTTCCATGTCCAGACATTAGGGGAGAGAAGGGGTGTAGAGAACCTTCCAGGCCTGTGTTGGTAGGGAGGCGAGCTCTCTCTCCTCATGGAGCCTTGAAGGCCTATTGAAAGGCCTGGCCTGCTTGGTGCTGAGCCCATGGTTTCTCCCTGTTATCTGTGCAGTGCTCTGCTTTGTTTTGTTTGAAGTGTACAAGTCATTGTCTTTTAGGATATTCACATGGTTATACAACCACCAACACAATCTGATTTCGGAGCATTCTTCATCAACCCCCAAAGAAACCCTGCATCCCTTAGCTGCCGCCTCCACTCCTCCCCTCCTGCTTCCCATCTTTATCGATTGGCCTGTCGTGGACGTTTCGTGTAAATGGAGTCATGCAGCATCATCTCCACAACTTTACCATCTGCTGATTGCAGCAGAGTCCTTGGCCCAAGGCTGGAGTGGTGGCTTCAGACCAACACCATGGCCTTGGTGGCCTAGGTGTTGTTCATGGGAAGGCCATTCCTCAGGGGCCTGCATCTCTTTCCAGACAGCTTGTCCACCTCATGCCCTGCAGAGCCTGTCACTGTCTGGTCTTTGCACACATATCATCCTGTTAACCCTTAATGAATATGGGATTTTGGTAAAGTTGATGGTTTCTATTTCATTTTATTTTATTTTTAGTTTAGTTTAGTTGAGTAGTGTAGTGTAGTGTAGTGTAGTGTAGTGTAGTGTAGTGTAGTATAGTGTAGTGTAGTTTAGTTTAGTGAGATAGAGTCTCGCTCTGTCGCCCAGGCTGGAGTGCAGTGGCGCAATCTCGGCGCACTGCAAGCTCCACCTCCTGGGTTCACGCCATTCTCCTGCCTCAGCCTCCCGAGTAGCTGGGACTACAGGCACCCGCCACCAAGCCAGGCTAATTTTTTTGTATTTTTTTAGTAGAGATGGGGTTTCACGGTGTTAACCAGGATAGTCTCGATCTCCTGACCTCATGATCCGCCCACCTCAGCCTCCCAAAGTGCTGGGATTACAGGCGTGAGCCACCGCGTCCAGCAATGGTTTCTGTTTTATAAATAAAACATATCTATTACATGTATAAGTAAATCTATAATATAAATCTAGCAGGGTTGACTTGTTTCATTGTTCAGAAATGTTTACTGAAGCACATATTGGAAGGTGCTGACCTAGGTGTATAGAGTAAATAAATACAAGGAGTTTTATCAAGCACCTTACAGCTTAGTGTACAGAGCAGTTGGGCAGACCTGTGAATGGGCCATGGCCTCTGCACAGGGGCTCCCTTCAGGGAGCACAGAACAACGATCCAGGAGGGGAGATGTGTCAGGCAGGCCTCTCCGGCAGGGCAGTGATAAAGGAGGCTGTCCTGTGCAGTGGGTAACCGTGGGTCTCCCAGGTCAGCAAGCAGGTCCAGTAAGCAAGGTGGGGCAATTGGTGCAGGGAGCAGAGCTTGGGCTGGGAGCTGTTGGAGCAGTCGAGTCTGGGGATGGCCTGGCCAGATCTGGGTTCATGAAGAATGGTTCTGGGGCTGTTCCTATTGAACTATTCTGAGGCTCCGAGTGCTGCTATGCCTAGGAGGGTAGAACCCGTGGGCCTCTTCACTGTGTACTAGATGTTCCCAGCTGGCCGCATCTGGCCAAGCCTCCCATGGAACTCCCAGAATCACAGGTCTGAGGCCTCCCTCCTGCCAGTCCCCAGTCTGTATTGGTGGGCAGTGGGAAAGGGCCTGCCCTGCGTGCATCTGCAGCTAGGGAGAGGGATCAGAAATGTTTTGCAGGTAGCGTCAGGGGCCAGGTGCTGTCGGCCTGGGGCTCAGCAGAGGGGCAGACCCTGCTCTCCCCTGGATTGTGGCCTGGGAAACTGGCATCTGGTGCTCCCCAGGGCTCCAAGGCAAGAGCCAGAGAGGCACAGGGAGAATCTGTGAGGTACTCAACTGCCTTTGGATTGATCCCTCGGCTTGGTCCATTGTTTTCAAGAGCCCTCATCATCCATCTTAGCACAAGTAGCTGGCCGTGGTCTTTGAGTAGAGGACGTGCCCCCTCCCCTTGCAGGAGATGGTGGCCCATGATGCCCAGAGCTCCTCAGTCCACTGAGCCCTGCCTCTCTTGCCCCAGGGTAGGAGACGGAACATGCCTGACACTGTTCTCCCTCCTTCCCAAGCATTCAGGGAAAGTTGTTGAATACATCGTCTTCTGACCACCACCCTTGCCTGGTAGGAGAGTGATGATGTGCACTGAGAAGCAACGGGGGACAGCACGGGTATGCCAGCCTGAGCCTGAGCCTGAGCCTGAGCCCGAGTCCGAGTCCCGCTTCAGCTGTGCAGTATCGTTTGTAGTCTTGTGACAGAAGGGGGTAGATTATCACCCCAAAGGGAAATCTCTAGGCGAAAACATTAGGCCACTCCTCATTCCCCTCCCCTAGTCCCTGGCAACCACTCCTCTGCTTTTTCTCTATGGGTTGGCCTTTTCTGAACATTTCACCAAGATGAAATCACACAGTATGTGTACTTTTGTGACTGGATTCATTCACTTAGTGTGATGTTTCCAAGGTTTGCTCATGTTGGAGCATGTGTCAGGATTTCATTCTTTTTATGGCTGAATAAAATAATATTCCATTATATGAATATTGCATGTTGTCTGTCCATTCGTCCACTGATGGACATTTGGGCTGTTTCCACCTTTTGGCTATCGCGAATTATGCTGCTACAATATGATTTGTGTACACATTCGAGTACCTGTCTTCTGTTCTTTTGAGTATATATCCAGTAATCAACTTGTTGGGTCATATGGAAACGCTTTGTAAATTTTTGAGGAACTACTGAAGTTTTCCACAATAGCTACACCATTTTACAATCAAAATGAGACCTATATTTACCACCATTTTACGTTAGGGAAACTGAGGCTCACAGTTTGTGACTTGCCCAGAATTACAGAGCTAGTGAGTGTGGAGCTAGGACTTGACTCCGAGGGTAGGCTCTTCTTGGCTAGAGAACTCTGAAAACAGAGAGCTCAGAGTCTACCTTAGATCTCAGAACTTCTACGGAGGGAAACAGCTGGGAGAGCAGTGGTTTGTGGCTCCAGCTCTCCCTCCTGTCCTGGACTGATGGAAGCCCCATGAGCTGGTCTCGCTTGCCTGTGCCGTAGGTCCAACCTAGGTAGCCCTGGCTGGCCAAAGCTGCCTAGGGTCCTGGGAGTCTCACGGGGGCTGTGTGGCTAGCCCAGGTCATGGAGTTGTCTCCCTGCCCTTCTTGCTGTAGCCAAACTGCTTCTAGGGGCCTGATCTGACAAATCACAAGCCTGTCTTTTGAGGAGGTGCTGGTGACCACCCCAAAGGCCACAGGTGTAGAATGGGCATCCAACTCTTGGCCCAGAGTCCCTCTGGGGCTGCAGGACCCTCTCTGGGGTTCGCCAGGTTGTAGCATGCAGGTTTCATGTGAGACACCTGAAGGGTGGGGAAGGGTGCAGAATCATGGCTGCCTTCCCAAGGAGATGATATGACTGGGAATCAGACCTGACACCTGAGGACATTGGGATGTTGGGATGAGGGCTCAGCCCAGCCTAGGGGCTGTTCCATGCAGCCCCAGGAGGCTACAATGTGGAGGGTGATTGTGGAACTGCCCTTTGAACCATGAGGACTGTGGAATATACCAGGACTGGCAGTGATGACTGGGAAGGGGGAAGGGAGTTCTGCCCAGCAGGTACCTGCTACGACCTTTTGTCAGTCCCTAGGCGTGGTTGGCCTAACGCTTCTCCGAGTGTGGCACAGAGGCCAGGCAGAGGCTTTGCTTACTCCGAGTCTGTGTGGGATCATGACCCCCTTTCTGCGGCTCTGTCCAGTTTCCTCAGAGGACTTGGGCTTTGGGGATATCTCTCTGTGGAGAGTGCTGCGCACTGGAGAGGTCTGCAGCCCCGGAGGGACTTTGGGTCAAGAGTTAAGTGCCCTTTCTACACCTGATGGCCTTTGGGGTGGTCACCAGTACCTTCTCAAAAGAGAGGGGCTTGTGATTTGTTAGATCGGGCTCCTAGAAGCAGTTTGGCTGCAGCAAGAAGAGCCGAGAGACCACCTTTGACCTGGACCAGCCACGCAGCCCCCATGAGCCCCGCTCCTGTGTTGTGCCTCCCAGGATGTGGGTTCCGGGGGCACCTAGGAACTCAGCTGGTGCTCCCCAAGGGCTGTGTTCCTTCCTGAGAAAACTATGGAGCCAACCTCCTGATTCCAAAGAAACCAGGGACTTCTCCTTAGACCTGGCTCGAGCAGCCAGACCAAGTATGCAGCACAGCCCACCAGCCCAAGGGAAGAGGGAGTTGGTGTTCCTGCCTGTGCGCTGCCTTATCAGGCCATAGCTCAGTGAAGGGCCAGGCTGAAGGCAGGGGCCGTGCTGAGCAAGTCTCCACGTGGTCCAGGCTGGGTGGCCCTGCCTACAGTTTCTCCGATAAACTTAGGCATGACCTTGTGCAAACAATTGCAAAGTCCAGGGAGGAAAGATGCCAAGGAGAGAGGTGCAAGGGTGCCAGTCAGAGAGGACCAGACTTGTTCTGGGTGGCACCATGGAGCGCCATGTCCTGTAACCACTTGGAGCCCCAGCTTGTACATCTGAAAGTCAGAACAGTGATATCCCTGCCTCCTGAAGCACTCAGGGCCCGGCTACTCAGGGCCCTGTAGCTACTCAGGGCCCGGCCACAGTGAGCACCCGGGAAGTGGTGGATGCACTTCCGACTTCTGCTGCAAGGCAATTCCCCGTGTCCTCCCTGGAATGTGCTAAGCCACCTGTCCCTGCCAGAGTGCAGATGAGCGAGTTGACCACTCAGCACCAAAGTTTGCAGGCAAAGCTTTTCATACTCCTTAAATGGGTCACAGTGCATATGAAAAAATAATAAATACATGCACGTGGTAGAAATACTGACTCACCGTTGTCCATGTCATGTGCGTGTGTGCACTTGTGTGTGTGCTCATCATGGTATGAATCCTTGTGGGCCTTGGTTGGATGAGTTTGTGAAACATGCTGTCTCAGGACCTCAGGTGTGGGGGGAGTCAGGTTTCACCTTGAAATCCCCTTTCTGACCTTGAGATTTTGGGAGTAATTCTCTGCCCTGGTGGAGAGCCTTTGTTTCTTGAGTCTCTGTTTTCCAGTCTGAATGAGAGATTAAGGGATAAAGGGAAGACTCCCACCCAGGTCTCACGTGTAACTGGTTCTATAACAGCAGCTGCCTGGAAGGAAGGGCCTCCTGACGATAACACCAAACAGCCCCTCACCATATTTCTGCTTACTTTCCTCTTGTTTCCCTCTGACTTAGAAGCTTGCCTTCCCACACTCATGGGGTCAACAAGAAGCAAAGACCGGTTTTCCCAAAAGTGCACCTGTTTGGGCCAGGGATGTGGTAGAGGGTCCCCGGTTGGAGAGGCTGCTGTAGCAGTATTATCCTAACCCAGGAAGGTTGCTCTGGCCTCTGACAGACGCCCTGGCTGCAGTGCACAGAGCTTCCAGTCTCCTGTGGGCCTGTGGACAGAGGACAGGCAGGAGGAGCACGGTGTGCTCATCTCTTTGGAGAGAAGCCTTTGTCCTGTGTCCTCCTGCCTAAACAATCTGCAACCTGTAGCACCTCTGCCCTCTTAGCTGGGGTAGGATGGAGCCTAGAAGAGGACCAGAGGCTCCTGATAGCTGGAGGGCTATGTGGGAGCTGAACCCATAACTTGGTGACATAGCAGAGTCAATGACCTACAGAGGGCCATCTCTTTTTCAGAAAATAAATCAAGCAAAACTAGGTGAAGCTCGGCCTCCTAGGGAACCTGGATTCCTGACCTCTGGAGTTATAGAATTAGGGCAGGGAGCTCATCAGAGCTGCTTTGCTGACAGCGTTAGAGCTGAGGCGTTCCTTCTGGCTGGATTTGGGTTACAGCCTAGATATTTGCCCTTACTCTCACAGCACAAGGTTCAGGCCTACCCAGACATAGATGGTGTCCTGCCCCCTAGGCAGAGGCAGGGGAGGGGAGAGGTGCTGGCTGAGGGGCTCCCAGGAGCCGTTGGTTGAGTCTGCTCCAGTCTTGTAAGCCCTGGAAATGCTGCTGAGTGTAGAGCAGCAAGGGGACCAGCTCTGGAACCAGAGTGCCTGGGTTTGAATCCCAGCATGGCTACTTCCTAGCATTGTGACCTTAGATCTAAATTACAGCCCTGCATTGTTTAATGACAGGCACACATCCTGAGAAATGCATCCTTAGGCAGTTTGGTCCTTGTGTAAATATTCTAGAGTGCGCTAACACAAAGTTAGACAGTACAGGTTACTGCACAATTAGGCTTTGTGGTAGAGCCTATTGCTTCGAAGCCATAAACCTGTACGCATGTACTGTAATATCGCAGGCAGTTATAACACAGTGGCAAGTATTTATGTATCCAAACCTAGCAAAACATAGAGGGCCCTGTTGACTAACACCGTTGTGCAGTGCATGACTGCACTTAGCTTCTTAGCAGTGTGCTTCCTTGTCTGTTGGATGGGGGGTGACAGTATTGCCTGCCTCATAGTGTGTTCGGAATGTTCAGTGAGAGGACGCAGGGGAAGAGTTTGCAGCAGTGCCTGGTATTCAAGGGCATGGGCGCAAACGTGAGCAGCATTGCGCCCTGCGCCTGTGCTGGTGCTGTCATTGCTGCTTCCCCCATCGGCAGCAGGGAGAGGGGAAACGCTGCGCTACTGAGACTTGGAGGGAGCTGTTTTCTTTTTCCTTTTTTTTTTTTCTAAGTTCAGGGGTACAAGTGCAGGTTTGTTACATAGGTAAACTTGTGTCATGGAAGTTTGTTGTACAGATTATTTTGTCACCCAGATGTTAAGCCTAATACCCATTAGTTACTTTTCCTGATCTTCTCCCTCTTCCCACCCTCAACCCTCTGAAAGTCCCCAGTGTGTGTTGTTTCCCTCCATGTGTCTATGTGTTCTCATCATTTAGCTCCCACTTACAAGTGACAGCATGTGCTATGTTTTCTGTTCCTGTGTTCGTTTGCTAAAGATAGTGGCCTCCAGCTCCATCCATGTCCCTGCAAAGGATACTATCTTCTTTTTTATGGCTACGTAGTATTCCATGGTGTGTATGTATATATCACATTTTCTTTCTCTGGTCTGTATCATTGATGGGCATTTAAGTTGGTTCCATGTCTTTGCTATTGTGAATAGTGCTACAATGAGCATACATAGGAATGTGTCTTTATAATAGAATGACTTATATTCCTTTGGGTATATACCCAGTAATGAGATTGCTGGGTCAAATGGTATTTCTGTTTTTAGGTCTTTGAGGAATTGCCACACAATCTTCCATAGTGGCTGAACTAATTTATACTCCCACAACAATGCATAAGCGTTCCTTTCTCTCCACAATCAAAGGGAGCTATTTTCATAGCAGATCCTCGGACCTGGACCTGTCTTCCAAGAGTGCTGGTTAGAAGCAGTACATAAATACAATTTGAAAAGTTAGTCCCAGACCTTCACACAGTGGTGGTGGGAATGTGAAATGGTACAGCCACTTTGGGAAATAGTCTGACCCAGCACTTCTGCTCCTGGGTACACACCCAAGAGAAATGAGAGCACACGAACACTGTATAGGAATGTGCATAGCAGCACTATACACAGTAGCCAAAAAATGGAAACAGTCCAAACGTCCATCAACAGATGAATGGATAAACAAAATGCAATATAGCCACACAATGGAACGTTTTTCAGCTGTAAAAAGGATTGAAAGACTGACACATGCTGCAATGCAGAGGAACCTTGAAAATACGCTAAATCCTTGAAAATATGCTAAATGGAAACCAGATTTTTCCATGTATGCAAGGTATCCAGAAGAGATACATCCACAGAGGCAGGAAGCAGGTTAGCAGTTGTTGAGGTGGGGGCAGGTGTCAAAGGGAAGTGACTACGAATGCTCCAAGGCTTTTCAAGGGGAGATGGAAATGTTCTGCACTTAACTGCTGTACAGCTCTGTGAACATGATGCTAAAAGCCATTGAACTGTACACGTCAGGTAAATTGTATGTAAATTATATCTCAATAAAGCTGTTGTTAAAAAGAAAAGCTAGGCCAGGGGTGGTGGCTTCACACCTGTAATGCCAGCACTGTGGGAGGCTGAAGCAGGCGGATCAGTCGATGTCAGGAGTTCGAGACCAGCCTGGCCAACTTGGTGAAACCCCATCTCTACTAAAAATACAAAAATTACTATAAAATACAATACTAAAAATACAAAAATTAGCTGGGCTTGGTGGCAGCCACCTGTAGTCCCAGCTACTTGGGAGGCTGAGGCAGGAGAATCACTTGAACCCAGGGGGTGGAGGTTGCAGTGAGCCGAGATCACACCACTGCACTTCAACCAGGGCAACAGAGCGAGACTGTCTCCAAAAAAAAAAAAAAAAAAAAAACGAAAAATTAATACCAGGATTAAATAAAAATGAGATCATCTGATTAAGAGCAGGAAGTTTTTTTCCCTCCTCCGGGGAAATAGATTGGACTCCGGAGTTAAAATTTTCCCCTCTTTGATAACTGTTATTTACCCCCATTTGCTCTCCTTTCTCTGTGCGTGATAGGGTTCAGTGATGCTCTGATATGGTTCAGAGAGTGTAACTGTGAGATTCTGACACACAGGTAGTTAATATATGCTAATTTCCTTTAGTTCTGGCCCAGCTTGGTATGTTTTTGCCTTTTATTAATGCTTCTGAAATCCTTTTTGGAAGGAGGTAGAACCCTCACTTTGCACATGAGGAAACTGAGGCCCAGAGAGGTGGAGAGGTGGTAGGCATTGCTTCATACTGAGTTGGTGAAGCTGAGACACAACCACGTTCAGCGACAGAGCAGGGATTTCGTTGGGCTGGGGGCCAAGTGCCCAAACAGTTACTGTGTAAGAGGGAGGAGTGGGCTTCAGGGACAGTGAGCAATTTGGTGACACTGAACCCTGGAACCGTGGCCTCAGAGTGGGACCTGTGCCTCCAGGAGGCCAGTGGATGATCCCTTGAGAAGAAAACTTTGGAATTTCATTATGTTCCATCTAACATATGTCTCTATGTGTGTGTGTGCACACGCATGCACCCTCATAGTAGACTGTCACCTATGTATGGATACACAGCTCATTCAGGGCCTGCACTGTCAGCATTTTGAGACCACGGTCCCAGGGACCAGGGTGGGAGTCAAAGACCAGAGAGGAAGGGCCGCCTTAGGAAAGCCCCTCTGCCTCCACGGTTGTTCCTCCACGATGGCTTCTGGCTCACTCTGGTAACGAGTGCACTGGCCACTTTGCCATTTCATGTCATCCAGTCCTCGCTGTGGTCCATGGAGTTTCCTCAGTTAGCAAACAAGAGAGTCTACCTCAGAGAGACAAGATGCCTTGTCTAAGGAGGTGGGGGTGTGGTGTGCTTTTACATGGGGGTGTTGGGCTCAAGAGGGAAGTCAGAGCAACCCTTCATTTGTCCAGAGGGTTCAGAGAGGCACCTCCACCATGCCAGGATGCCCAGGATGAGAACTTCTGTCAAATAGAGTAAAGGGGCTGGAGCTGGAGAGAGGGGATTGGGAAAGCCAGGATCCCTGCCTTGGGCAGGAAGGCCCACCTGTCCTGTGGCTGTGGCCATAGCACTCAGTGTGGGCCTCCCCAACCAGAAGGTGGCAGGGGCTTGGATCCAGCCCTCCTGGACTAACTTAAAGATGGGGTCTGAGGCTGCCTCCTCTACCCTCTCCTCCTCAAGAAACACCCACTCCACTGTTGGAGAGCACTGAGCTGGGCTTGAATGTGGCTCCTCCTTGTGTCCCCCCAGGGTCATTGCTGAGGCAGGATACCAACGGTGTGTGCTGAAAGGGTGAAACCACTGAAAGAGGCTTCCCTGTGAGCCCAGCCTCCATTCCACCTGCTGTGCCACCTCCATTCTGAGCTGGACCCACAGGGGATGGCAGAGTCCAGAGACCCCACAAGGAAAGGCTTCTTGGACCTGGGCATTTAACCATGGAGAAAAGAGCCAGCAGCCATGTAGGCAAGGGCTTTGCAAAGCCAGCAGTCCTAGGGTCTGACTCCTGCAGGCAGGCATCAAGGGGGTGTAGAAAGAAGTGGCAAGTAGGTCAGAGGAAGTAACAGGAAGATCACAGGAGCTTGAGCTGGAGGGACGAGGAGGTTGCATCTAACTCGTATCTGAAAGAAAGAAGGTCGGGGGTGTGGAGAGTGGTTGGTCTGAACTCAGCGTGGGCACCAGACCCAGCATCCTGCTCTTCAGACCAAGCCCCCATTGACTGTCAGCGAGGAGCTTGAGGCTGGATAGCGGGAGGAACCTTCTCGACCTCTGGGTGGAAGGCAGCCCAACTGCAGGCCACCCCTCAGATGGATCAGAAGCATCTCCTGCTTCTTCAAGAATGAGAACAAGGAAATGGTGGGCTGTTGGGGGTGCTCGGTGGAAAGGCCAGCAGCTGCCCATTAGTGGGGTGGAGTCAGTGTGGAGCATGTTAAGGACAGGGGCACCCCTGGTGTAGTGGTAGCCGTGGCGACCTATCTGCTCTCCCAAAGCATCTTTACGTTGGGAGAGTAAGAAAGAGGCCGGAGGGCACAGGGCTAAACAAGTCATCTCCATAAAGGTCCTCTTGCCTAGCCCTTCGCCTCAGTAGGGACTTCTTAAGGGCTTCCTTTCCTGCTTTTGGTTTTCTGTCCCTAATTTCAGTGTCTAACAGCTTTTGCTATAAGAAAAACAGTTACCGTTTGCCATGCCAGAACTGGCGTGGCAGCCTTTGCTGGGCTCTGCTCTGGCCCTGGGAAGGTGCCGTGGGCCAGGCTGCTGGGTGTACTCCTTGGCCGCCTCTAAAGAACACACAGTGCACCCACCCCACAGCCTGCTCTCAAGGATGTGGCTTCTCTCTGGCCCCCTCGTTGCGTCTAAAAATAACCCTGCTATTTTGAAACTGCCTCCTCTGGAGCTTTTTCTTGCTTCTCTGTGGGATCAGCAGCCCTTCTGAGACCAGGATCTCGGCTGCCCCTGTCACCCCAGCTGTCCCCATCCTATCCTCCCCTGCACATCCCCTCCAGTGCAAGTGGGATGTTGCTTTCCAAGTAGGAGGGGTATTTAGCTCGGTGTCCACTGGAGAAGGCCAGGCCTGTCCCTGTCCTCCCTGGGATGGGCGCAAAGGAAGAGGATCTGGGGCTGGGGCGAGGGAGAGCACGCCTGGAGGCCCCACAGGCTGTAAGGGTCAGGAATGGCCTAGAGCTGTGGGACGTCTGTGGCCCCATTGGCTGGCCTCTGGGTGACTCTCTGCCGCCTTCTTGCAGCCCACGACTCTGCCTCAGGGCACCATCAACATGAACCAGTGCACAGACGTGGTGGATGGGGAGGGCCGCACGGGCCAGAAATTCTCCCTGTGTATTCTGACGCCTGAGAAGGAGCATTTCATCCGGGCAGAGACCAAGGAGATCGTCAGTGGGTGAGTATGCTGGTGCTGTGGAACAAGGCGCCACCACCTGCTGCGGGGCCAACACCAAATGGGCCGCCTGCCCCTGTGGTGATGTCGACGTTGTCTACTTCCCCACGTGTCTCTATTCTTGGGCTCTGTCTCTGTTCTCCGCACTGCCATGTGCTGAGCAAAGCAGAAATCAGGACATCCGCCATTCCACCTGCAGCCTCTGGGGACCCCTCTTTGCTCTGGCCACCTTACCCTCCTCGGGCCTCCCCGCCTTTGCACTCACCACACCCCCAACTCACCTGCCCCTCCACCTGGAAGTGGATCAGTCCCTGAAGCGCATGACCTGGGCACGCCTTCCCCCAGTCTGGGGTGGCTGCTCCTCCTTCCAGAGAGGGTGTGGGCTCCACCACCTATGAAAGCACCAGGTTACTGCTGTGTCCACGTGTTTCTCCCTCAGTGATGGTGGGGGTGGGAGGTGTCTCAGTCACATCCCCAGCACCTCACACCCATGCCACTCTGCTGTCACTGCACGGATTGGTTTCTGTGAGTGGAGAGAATGGATAAGTGTTTCGCTCACCCAGGTCCCCCAAAAGTGGCGGACTGGCTCAGGTTGAGAGAGCCCACAGTCCAGGGGCCTGAGCACAGTGCTCCTGAGCCCAGGGCAGCATCTGCCTTCCCAGAGCTCCCAATCTAGCAGGGGATTCTTTGCTACCCGCATGGCCTGGGCCGTGGTGAAAAGCCGTATGTGGTCCGTGCAGGTGACAGGCTCACTGGGCCTGACAGGAGCTCACAAACTGGATCTCCAAGAATCCCTGTCTTGCTTAAGGCTGAGAAGGAGGCACATGAGTCTAAGAAACTCTGGGAGAAAGTAAACCTGAGGCTTGCTGGGCCAGGCTGACTGTAGCAGTACAGAGTAGAGGGAATCAGGAATATGAAGCCCTTGGGTTTGAACACACAGATGACTTGGAGCACCAGCCTTGCTTTAGCCTCTCAGCTGCAGCCTGGCCAAGCCTGGTGAGTGAGCACGGCCGTAAGTCCAGGGTCACGTGGCAAGGCATCCGGGAGCCAGTGCTGGGCCCCGGGGGGAACTCTCTGCAGATGTGTGCTCTCCCCTAGAGTCCTCCTCTGGAGAGAGGCAGGTTTGCATTTCTGAGCACCTGGAGCTGAGCTGGAGGAGAACTTGTGTCTCCCCCGATCTTAATCCAGAACCATATGATCAAGAATGTCAAGGGCTTCTGAAGAACCCTTATGGTACAGTCGAGGAGACCCAGGGCCTGGAGACGGGAGCCTGGCCAAGGGCACCTTTGGCACTTCCTGGCTAACACCTGTTGCTGCTATTGGCCGGGCGGGACACAGCTGAGGCTCCCTCTGCCCAGGTGGCTTCCCTAGGAAACCCTCACCCTTTCCAGAGGAGCTGGGTCCCAGGGAGGGTGTGGGTAACAGGTGGGATGGATGGGAGTTCTGGGTCTCCAGAGCAGGCTGGGAGTGTCTGGAGCAGGGTTGGTTCTAGGACCAGCCCAGAGAGGTATGTGTTGTACCACGTGGTATTAGGAGAGGGTGATGTTTTGCATTTGGACTGCCTCCAGCAGGCAGCGTAAGTCCTGCCAGAGGTCCTCACTCCATCCCAAGCCCCTCTCCTATTTCTGCTCTCTTCTGTTGCATGTTCAGGCTTGCCATACCCATGCAGCTTGGATAGACAAGATCGTTAATGGACCAAGGTACCAGGTGCACACGCCATTGGGGCCCCACATGTGGTGTCTCAGTGGCATATCCAAAGCCAGGATAAGCTACCTGAGGCTCTTCCGCTTCCCCTCGCCCTGGTTGTGAGCCATGTTAGTTTGTGTCCAACAGGCAGGTTCTCACGTGGCAGCCTATCCTGGGCCTCTGCAACCCCTCTCATGAAAGTGGGCAGCCACTTCCTCACCTTCCCACAAGCTGGGATGCTGAGCTGTGTGAGGGAGTGTCAGGCGTGGCCTGCGCACCCTGGGGACAAGTACTTTTGCCTCCTTCTCCCGTTGCTCTGTCTCCTGCCCTCGCTGACAGCCTCCTTCCTCTGCTCCCTCTGTTGCCCATTATAACTCCTCTTCCCAGTAACCTCATCCCTAGGCTCTGGAGTGCCACTCTGCGTCTGAGCTCTCTGATCACATCAAAGCTGGTCCCTAAGGAGGTGCAGACACTTCCGCCAGGCAGCTGGGAGCAGGGTGGATTGGGGACAGTCCTACCCAGCCTTCTTCCCAGGTCTTCTCTGCATAGCCCTGACAGCTGCGTGGGCTGCCAGGTCTCTCCTGGGCCTGGGTAGAGGAAGTTGGCAGCTCTTTCCAATTCCCACTTCCAGGATGCTGGACCACACTTTACACAGCTCTTTTAGACGAGGTGGGATTTGGGTAGGAGTTGGCAAGGGAGCTCAGCTGGGTGAAGTCTGGGCTTCCCTTCTCCCTGCCCTGCCTTTTAACCTTACCCACTCATCTGGGCTCTGCCGTCCCCATCTGGAGAGCCCCAGCACCTACCAGTCCCATATTCACACTCACCCCGCTCCTCTCTTCTTGGGGTTTGTTTTGTTAACATTTATAACACATCTGGGTGATGTTAGATGCTTCCTATTGGACTTCCTTGAGAAATCCAAGTGCAGAGGACACAGTCCATCATCTGTTCCTGGACCCTGCATCTCTGTGACTCCAGCCACAGACTCCAGTCTGAACAGAGATTAAGGTGTGTATTGGGACTGAGGCCACATGGGACACCTGCTGTCCTGGCTCCTCCTGAGTCCCGGGCTTGCTGGAGCCAGCCCAGGAGAGCTCAGCAGCTCCACGTAGTCAGCAGAGCACCTGCGGTGCAGCCTTCTCCCCTCCCCTCCAGGTTCCATCCTGCAAGGCCATTAGTCATTGCTGACTGATGGAACCTGGGCCAGTCTGCAGGGGCTTGGGGTGCCTGGCAGGGTTCTGCAGCTCCAGCATGCTCCACACCTCGGGGAAGTTTTAAGTGCAACCTTCTGCAGGCACGGTCCCTCAGAGTGGTCAGGAGAAGTGGCCGCTGCCATGGCAGACTAGAAGGGCAAACATGTTTAACCCCATATGCTTTGTGAACACCCCAGGTTGTATGAGCGAGGCCCTCTCCTGGGACCTCTTCTCCCAGCCAGCCTTAATGAGATGTGTGACCAGGGAGGAGAGGGGCTCAGGACCCTCAGAAGGCCTGCCTGTCTGCTGGCTTTGCAGATAGTCACAGCCTCCTTTCTTGTTTTGGGGCCGTGGAGGAATGACCCACAGGACCTGTGGCTTGGGTCTCTGGCAATGCAGTTGTTTATTCATTCTCTTAGCAAATCGAGCATCACTGGCTGTGGGCTGAGCTGGGCTGAGGGTGGCCCTTCAGCTCTGTTGCTGTGGTTCCCTGCGTTAAACCTGGCCTCTGCTGCCACCAGATGTCAACTGCACACCCATCCTGAGACTGTCTCAGAAGCCAGTGACTCTGACTGACCCTCCTTTTGTCTGTTCATCTGTCCTTCCCTCCTTTCTTCATTTTCTCCTTCCCTCTCTTCCTTTCCTGCTTCCTCCCTCCTCCCTTCCCTCCTCCTCCCCATCCTCTTCCTCTCTTCCCTCCTCTATCCCTTTTTTCCTTCCCCTCCTTTCCCCTCCACCTCAAATTAAAGAAACACCTCTGGGCACAGAAGACTCGAGCCCTTCTCCTGCCCCAGGCTCAGTGTGCTGTTGGGTGCTGCGCCCGTGTGATCTCTAGCAGGGTGCGGCAGTACAGACCGCCCCCATCCCCAATCCTGGGCCCAGGCTGCCAGCAGGACCAGCATGGACCCTGGTGCTGGAAGACCTGGAGCAGTGTCTTCTGAGGCTCCTTCCACTCTGGAGGGGACACTAGGGCTGTCCTTGCACAACCAGGCCCAGGGCTGGAGCTGGGGCTTCAGAGGCAGGACCTACACTGCCCTCCGCTCCTCCCACCCCCGTCCTCCAGCCCTCACAGGACTCGCAGGCAGCTCTGGCAAGGCGACTGCTGTTAGTTCCTTTGTCTGTTGTAAAATTCTGTATGGTGGAAGTAGTCGTCGTGCCATGATCCGATCTAGCTTCTGATTTCAGACATGAGAAGATTAAAGCTCCTAAGGTCCTAAGGGGCCAGGAGCTACCCAAGATTGTGATGGGATGGAGGCAGAGCCAGATCCAGAGTCCTCCTGCTGGCACTGCCTGCTCTTGCTGTACCCCTGGTGTCTATCCAGAGTGAACTTCCCACATACAAGCCCTGACGGGGTCCCTGGGCAGCTCTGCCCAGCCTTCCTCAAAGCCAGGGTGCCCAGCACCCTCCCTCTGCAGGGACTGTGGGAGTTCAGCTCTCCCCCCACTCTAGTCCCTCAAGAGGACCCGTTGTGGGAACTTGGCCAGCATAGCTCCTAGATTCTCGCCTCAGGGCCAGCACCTGCCTCTGTTGCCCTAAATGGCTCCCAGTCACAGCTCATCTGTGTTCTCGCCAAGCCCACTCTGGGAGAGCAGTGTTAGGGCAAGTCCTGGAGACAGGGTCAGTAAAGGAAGTTACATGTCCTGTGCTCTGAGGCCATGGCCAGGCCTGGCCTCTCTGCCAGCATGGAGTCTGTGTCGTGTCCTGAGCCTGCTATGGTTGTGGCAGGGTCATCGTCCAGACTTGCTCTGTGGGCGCTTCTAGCCCCAGCATAGCAGTCTGTCGCTGGGGACGATGCCCTGCTCTCCTTGGTGCCCAGAGACCTGGACTACCCCAGCAAGGGCCGGGGCTCCTAGTCCCCAAGTGCCAGGATCTTACCTGGTACTTGTCTCCTTTTCCCTTCCCAGGTGGCTGGAGATGCTCATGGTCTATCCCCGGACCAACAAGCAGAACCAGAAGAAGAAACGGAAAGTGGAGCCCCCCACACCACAGGTAGGCAGTGGGTTTGCCAGGTGACATCCCCTCAGTGGAGCCAGGTCTTGGGAAGAAGTGAGGGCTCTCTGGAGGTTAGAGGGTGAGGACGCAGTCAGGCCAGGGCTGAGGCGGTCACCACCTCTGCACATCCTTGCTGTGGGCTGCGGTCTGCAAGATCCTCACTGAGCCACAGGGGAACCACAACAGGGACAGGATGGCCTGCTAGTGTGCTCTGGGGCTGCCCAAGGGAAGTTTCCAGTCAGCCTGCAGTACACAGCTGTGACACCTCCCCTCACTATCCTGCTGGCAACTGGGGAGGGGCAGCACGGGCAGCCTGCAGCCACAGGCAAAAGGACTCTGCACCCACAGATGGCCCTGCAGGCAGCCGGATGGGGAGGAGAGTCCTGGAGTGGCATGGCCCCTGAGGAGGTCACAGGGGCCCTTGCTCCAGTTCCCATGTGACCTGAGCAGGGCGTGGCTGGCTGGGGTGGTCCCTCAAGGCCCAGTCCTTCCGTCCTTCCCCACAGGCCATGATCCTCCTTTTCTCCCTGGCCAGTGTGCAAGGCTCAGGGCATAGAAGGGTCCTACATTGCCTTACCACACTCCCCACGTTCCTGGGTCCATGGGGGAATGAGGTAACCTTTTTGAGCCTCAGTTAATCAACTTGCAAAGCGGGCCTGTTGCTGCCTAATCGCCAAGATTGTTGTGAGCATGAAAGGAAGTTTTGGACCTATTATGGGTTCTCAGTAAATGTAATTCCTTTGCCTCTGTACCATATGCTACTGTTCCCAAGTGCTTTGCCTTGTCCTGAGCCTCCTAGTCACCCTGAGAGGGAGCAGGGTGGGGATGGGAGTCCCTTGGGCATTACAAGGCCAGAGGCCCACAGAAGTTAAGACGAACCAGCCCACAGGCTGCAGAGGTCAGGGGGCATGCACTAGCCTGGGTCCCTTTCTCCTCTCAGCCCCTTGGGCTGCCCTTGGATGTACCTGCCCTGGGCTGCTGTATTGGCCCTCCTGCTGATGGAGTCAGCCTGGGCCACTCTCAGCCTATGGTCATCCACCCTCCATTCTGGGGTTGAGGGTGGGAGACACCCAAGCCAACATCCGCTGGAAAGGAGATGTCACTAGCAAGAAGCTGGCAAAAAATACAGAGTGGTTCCTGGGACTGAAAATGGAGCTTCCTGCTGGGGAACAGCAGTTGATACGTAAATCCCCCAAAGCTACCCGGTTTGAGAGAAACAAAAAAATCACAGGCAGAATAACAGCATTTAGGGTTACGCTGCGTTTCCATGGTGATGCCTTGGAAACAGTACAGAAGCAGAGTTCCTGCCTTCAATAAGGTAACTCCAAGTGCAGAGGCCACTGTCAGCCCAGGCCAGGGAACTTGCTTGCTCTCCCTCCCTCATGACACCCAGCTCCCCAAAACAGCTACCCATGACCAAGCGTCAACTTTTTTGTTGGTAGAAGGAGCCACATGATCCCAGGGTGGGTAGATTACCCTCAGGTAGGTTCCCTGAGGGTCTCTTAGAGTCTGGAGCACAGGGTTCCTAGCCTGCACTCAGCCCCCTCCTGAGACAACCTTGTGGGGTCTCTCCTTTGTACCCCTTGGTCCCTAGAGCATCCCATTTGAGGCTGCTTGTTTCCAGAAGCTTTGAACTTTAATCGGGGGCCATCTCTTTGTCAAGTCAGTCTTGTGGGGTGACGTGGGGACCCTGCAGCGGAGCAGCAGGGACCATGGTTGAGATGGGGGTCTTTGGGCAGGCCTCCCCTCTGCATGCAGCCTGATGCTAAAGGCATTCTCATGGGCTAGGGTGGGGCTGGGGGTAAACCTCACACCTGCAGAGCACCTGGAGAGGCGAAAGCTCGAGACTCTATACTTCTTTCTCCATGGCCCAGTGTAGGTCCAGGAGAGTTTCACATTGAACCAGTGGAGGGCTTGAAGTGGTGGCTGTCCGTTGTGCCCAATAAGAATCAGCTTCTGCCCTTGAGGAACTCAGGTGGGACCTTCTGGAAGGTTCTGCTTCCAGAAGTTGGGGCCAAGGATCACACTGCGGGAGCAGCAGACAGCCTTTCAGCTGAGGGCGGGAGTCTCAACAGAGTCTAGGGCTGGGAGAGGAGAAGGGCTTGGCCTTGACCAGTGTTTCCAAAGCCTGCAGCCTGAGAGGCATGGGCTCCAGGCAATAAAGGAGAAAGCCTGGAGCAGAAGGAAGTGATGACCCATGTAAGTGTGAAGGGCAGGAAGGATGGAGATGGATGGCAAGCCTAGAGCTATGTTTCCAGCCAGGTCTGCAGGCCCCGGGTCTCCACTCCTCTGGTGGAGCTGAAGGAGGCCCGCTGCTCCATCTCCCAGCCCACAAGGTTCTGCTTTTCTCTGGCTTTCTTCTGAGTTCAGTGTGAGCCCAGCCAGCACCACCGGGCCCACATGTGTGTCTCCTTTAAGAATCCTGTTTTTTACTGGGGTGTCTACTGCCACCACCACCACTCCAAGTTAGAATTCTTCCTTCGTGTTGGTTGCTGTGCTCCGTGTTCCTGCTAGGGAAGTGGGGAGCCTTCTGAAACCCCTGCAGAGAGAGGCCCTGCTTGGCAAGCAAGACTGTAGAGCAGCTTTGTTTTGGGGAAGCGCTACTGCCATGGTGGGCAGTTAGGGTGGTTCTGCATCCAGTACAGCTGCTGGTTTCCCATGGGTAAGCAGCCCAGGGCGCGGTGCTTGCTACAGGGACAGGCAGTCCTGGGGTGGCATACCCTTGGGTCATTGGAGCCATTGGGAAACTTCTCAGGAGAAACCTTCACTATTTGCTTCCGAGAAGCTGGCTTCTTCTGAGGGGAGCCTTCAGCCTGGGAGTCTGTCTGCTGGCAGCCCTAAGCTGAGTAGGTGGTCAGGTGTGCGTCCTGGGTCTGTGGGAACAGCCTCCCTGCCTTTATCCTGTCTGTGAGGCCTGGAATCCTTGCAAAAGTACCAACAGCTTTGGACCCAGAGCCCCACCCAAGACAGTGCCCCACCAGTGGGTGAGACTGAATGTATGGAGCCCAGCCAGGCTATTAATAAATAGTCTGGTGGTGATGCTGCATCTCCAAGTGTGCACACATGCAATAAAGAACCTGTGTCATCTGCAACCCTCTCCAAGGTCCTAAGCCAGAGAGGGACTAAGGTGGGTTTCTAAAAATGAAGCTTGGCCATCAGGATGGGAGCGGGAGGTGGGCACTTGTATATCATGCTCTTTTGCGAGAGAACTGAGATGTGCTTCACTTTTGGAGAGGGGCCAAAGCCATCCTGTTGGCTGCCCTCTCGGCAGGGTTGTTGGGGCTCAGGATGTAACCTGGCACTGCAGAGCAGCTGGGGATCACAGCCCTGCTGTTGTCTGGATTCTGTGTTTGCAGAGTCGAGTTAAGGTTCTCTGCCCAGGGACTGGACTCTGCATCTGCTTAAATGCCTGCCCCACAGACACTTCTCCCTCAGAGCAATACCACTTTCACAACCTGGAGAGATTGGGGTTTGACACCTTTTCCATCTGGGCTACTGGCTTGTGCATGTGTGAGCTTGTGAGTGTGAGAGAGCGAGCATGTGCACATGAATGTGTATATGCATTTGTGAGTGTGTGTGCCTGTATGCAGATTCAAGTGGGGTGTTTGGTGTCTTTGTGTGTTCTGTCTGCTATAATAAAATACCACAGACTGGTCAGCTTATAAATAATAGAAATTTTTCTCACAGCAGGCTGGTTAGTCCAAGATTAAAGTGCTGGTACTTTGGGTGTCTGGTGAGGGCCCCCTTGCTGGTCCTCACATGTTAGAAGGGGCAAGGCAGCTCTCTGAGGCCTCTTCTATGAAGGCACTAAACCTGTACATGAGGGCTCCACTCTCATGACCTAATCACCTCCTAAAGGCCCCACCTCCTGATACCATCACCTCGGGGGTTAGGATTTCAACACATGAGTTGTGGGGAGACACATATATTGAAACCATAGCATTTAGTTTGCATCTGAAAACTCTTTCCTTCACATAGCGTCTGGACACTCCATTTTAGCCTCTTAGGAGCAAAAAGCAGATGGTGGGTAAGGCCTCAGGGCTGGCCCAGACTTGGGTGCTGTGAACTTGTTCTTGCGTTCACCGTAAGGAGCTACAGATGATGCTGGACCTGTCTTGAGGGCGTGCTCTCTTTCCACACTCTGTTCTGTCTCGCCTTATTCGAGTCTTGAATGTCTAGGAATGACAGACTCCACATCTACTACTGTGGTCTCACTGTTAATGCCTGACCCACTGTTACGGGGCACTATCTGAAGATTCCAGGCCCCTGACATTGTATAGTTAGTTGGTCCTGGTGTTCCCTATAGCTGGGCAGCCAGGACATGTGACCCATCCTGAGCTGTGTGCTCCTGCACCTGCACAGACACCACTTTCTCCTCCTCCAGGAGCCTGGGCCTGCCAAGGTGGCTGTCACCAGCAGCAGCAGCAGCAGCAGCAACAACAGCAGCAGCAGCAGCAGCATCCCCAGTGCTGAGAAAGTCCCCACCACCAAGTCCACACTCTGGCAGGAAGAAATGAGGGCTAAGGACCAGCCAGATGGCAGCAGCCTGAGTCCAGCTCAGAGTCCCAGCCAGAGCCAGCCTACTGCTGCCAGCTCCCTGCGGGAACCTGGGCTGGAGAGCAAAGAAGGTGAGCGGGGGCCAGGCTGGCCTGTATGCACTGGAACGGCCCTTCCTCCTATCAGAGCTGGCCCTGGGGATTCAGCCAAGGCCTGTAGCGCCCAGTCACAAGCCCTGGACCTCCATTCCCTTTGTCCATCAGCCCTGTGGGGAGCATCTAGCCTGGTATGGACTGAGATTCCTGGGCTCCAGTCTTGGCCTTGCCCCTTCTAGCTCTTAAATCCCATCTTTAAAGGAGGAAGACAGCTCCTGTTCTCTCAGCCCCAGTTGCTTGTCAGGAGAATCAAAAAAGTTTTGCAGCAGGGCCTGTGGATGGGAAGGCCTCTGTCACTGCACCATCGTGTTTCTGTGTGCATCCTGCCCCAGGAAGCAGCAGTCAATTTCATCCCTCACCATCCGCATTCTGCCTGGGCCCCTGGCAGAAGGAGGGGAAGGGGTGCTGGGGAGGCAGCAGTTGGCATCCTCATGCCCTATCTTTTAGCACTTTGGAATTGCCTGAGCAGGAGTAGGGCTTCCATCTTTGCCTCTCTTGTTCCCAGGCTCTAGAGGGCTTTGTAAGACACAGGCTGGGTTTTCCCATCTGTATTTTGTCTAGATTGTTAAAAGTAAGTGAGCATCTGGGGCCAGCCCAGCTCACTCTGGCTGCATGTTTTACATGCACTCTGGGTAGAAGGTGTCTCAGTCTTCCTCTCAGGCCTATCCATGTGAAAAATCTGTTCACTCTGTCTCACTTCTGTAGAAGTCCCCTGCCCCTTCCCACCCCCAGAATACACTAAAAGACTGAAGGGGCTGGGCATGGTGGCTCACGCCTGTAATCCCAGCGCTTTGGGAGGCTGAGGCAGGTGGACCACCTGAAGTCAGGAGTTTGAGACCAGCCTGGCCAACATATTGAAATCCCATCTCTGCTAAAAATACAAAAATTAGCCAGGCGTAGTAGTGCATGCTTGTAGTCTTAGCTACTTGGGAGGCTAAGGCAGGAGAATCACTTGAGCCCAGGAGGCAGAGGTTACAGTGAGCTGAGATCGCACCACTGCACTCCAGTCTGGCGACAGAGCGAGATTCTGTCTCAAAAAAAAAAAAAGACTAAAGGGCTTGTTGACTGTCAGCTTCCCCCTTGATATTGGTGAGAAGCAGTTGGTGGTGGTTGTCTTGTGTCCTGAGGTACAGTTTTGTTCTTCCAACCAAGCCCCCAGACCAGAAGTGCAGGGCCTGCCTGCCAGTCTGGCTGAGAGGCAGCTAGCTGCAGGGGAGAGATGGATGAGAGAAAAAAGCATTCACGGAATATTTCATTCCCATCCATGGTTCTTTCCATCTGACTGTGCCCTTGAGTGGGCTGTGCTAGACGTTAGAGATGGAAAGTAGAGAAGGCCCCTGCTTGGATCCTACATGGACTTTTAAAAAAAGTCCCAAAGCAAAGCTGCCAGCAGGCTGAGTGCGTCCCCTCCCTCCCACTGTCTTCCAGAGGAGAGCGCCATGAGTAGTGACCGCATGGACTGTGGCCGCAAAGTCCGGGTGGAGAGCGGCTACTTCTCCCTGGAGAAGACCAAACAGGACTTGAAGGCCGAGGAGCAACAGCTGCCCCCGCCGCTCTCCCCTCCCAGCCCCAGCACCCCCAACCACAGGTACAGTTGCCCCGAGTCGCCCTCCCGGGAGCTCGGTGGTCCTCTTCCTTCCCCAGGTCCTCGACTCCCCCACCGAATGGTCTGCAGCATCTCCCTCGGCTCCCTGGATGTGGCCAGCCAGCCACCTGCCTACGTGGACTCTGGCAGCACTAGGGGGCGGGGGACAGAGAGACTGGGGAGCACCTTTGCCTTTAAAGCCAGCAGGCAGTATGCCACCCTGGCCGACGTCCCTAAGGCCATCAGGATCAGCCACCGAGAAGCCTTCCAGGTGGAGAGAAGGCGGCTGGAGCGTAGAACTCGGGCCCGGAGCCCTGGCAGGGAGGAGGTGGCCCGTCTGTTTGGCAACGAGCGGAGGTAAGGAGCAGGTTAGAGGGCTAAACACCCAGGCCCACACACCATGCACTTCCACCCACGCATATACACTCACACTGTTTCTCTCACATACAGTCCCCAAGCCTCCCTTGTGAGGGGAGCGTGCTTTCTGTTCAGAGCATAGGGGGATTTTCCCTCTGGGCCCAGAACTCAGCTTTTGTAGCCAAATGCAGAATTTCTGACCAGAAAATTTCAGAGGTCGAGGCCAAGAATAGCAGTTTTCACATCAGTGCCTCCTAGGACTGGGGCCTTAAGGTTCCCTGGTGGGTTCTCAGCTGCCTGGTTCTTGTAGGGCTGGATCTTATCCTCCTGGGCCATTTCTGTTCTCTGAAGTGGCATGGAGGCAGGAAGACCCTAAAGCTACATGTGGTGACAGAGGCGCTCCTCACCCTGTCGGTCCCAGGGTGGGCAAAGGGCATTGAGAGAGGTTCAGAGGCAGACAGTTGTGCCCAGGAAGATGGGGGCAGCACTGGTTCATCTCTCAAGGATATGCTCCCTGGGGAGCTTCCTGCTCACCCAGGAAGCCTGAGGCAACCTGTGAAGCAGCCGAGCACCCAACAGCATTGCTTTTGCCCTCCAGGGGAGCATTGCTTTTTGCCCTGTAAGACTTTGATTGGCTGGAGAGAGAGAGGGAGTTTGGACATCTGGACCTAGGGCAGGGACCAAGGGGCACAGGTGCAGAACTTGACTGCTACCTAAGAAGAGGCGGGCCCATGCCCTGCCCTGCCCTTCTCCAGAGTTTCCTGGAGAACTAGAGAAAGAGCTGAATGCCATCTGAGGCCTCGAAGCCCAGATCCAGACCCAAGTGCCCAAGCACGCCTTCAATCAGGCTTGCACCGCTGCATCTATAAACTCAGACTTTGTCTTGACACCAGGGTTCCTCAGCCTGGTTTATGGATAGACTTCTGGAGGTCCATGATGACCTGCCCCCTCAATAAAACGTTTTCACAGTATTCTTCCCAGAAGAGGATTAAGGTTAGGCACTCTTCTGGGAAGAAAACCTGTAGTTTTCATTAGGTTCCCAAGGTTCACTGTCCAGAAAAGAGGTTCAAACCATAGTTCTGGAAGTCTTCTCAGAGTGTTCTCCCTTCCCCAACCACAACCTCGAGCTCAGAGTTAGAGACACTACTGGAAGGGACAGGTGAAGGCAGCCATGAGCTCCCGTGCCTTGAAGGGCAGGTGGAGGGAAGTGTTTTTTACCTTCTGCCCCCTTTTCTTCCGAACACCCACCATTGCTGACAGCCCACCCACTCTTCCAAACGTCCCAGATGAAAAGGACCTGTGAGCCTGCAGGTTAGTCTCCAGGATAAGGAAGTGTCTCCCAGAGATGCTGCTCTTGAGAGGAAAATGACACACGTTGACTTCCTAGGGAAAGGAAGGGCAGCCAAGTGGTTCCCAGCCCCTGCCTAGTGCCCTGGGGTGCTCTGCTAAGCACTTGGCTGCCTTAACATTTCATAGTAGCCTGATGAGGACCTGTTACTACTCATCAGGCTACTATGAGACGTGAAAACTGAGGCTCGGGAGTAAGTGTCTTCTCACAGTGGATAGCTGGTGCAGATCCCAGTGGGGCCTCAGCCGGGAAGTCCCTGTTCCCATCCTGTGACCCAGGACTGATGCCAAGGGTGCTCTTTTAAGCAATTAAGAAAATATATAAGTAAAGGGTTTTGCTAGAGAGAGGAGGAGGCCAGTGGGTGGGCAGGGGAGGCTTCATGCTGGCTGGCAAGCAGGCTGTGTGTCGTGGTGGCTCCAGAGCAGGATCAGCCACGTCCTGGTTTAGCGCCAGACCACAGAATTAGCATTCAGCACACCTGCTTGGCTTGGCTTCTTCTTAGAGAGACTCCTTTTGAACTCGTTCTTGTCTCCTGTCACCTGGGACAGGTGCAGTCTCGGGGGCTTTGTACTCTGCATGCACTGCCACACGGATGGGTTTTCACCTGGTGCTGGCCCCACCCTCCGCCAGTTCTGCATACTAATACTGCAGCATCCCTTTCTCCTGACCCTGGTGACATCTGATTGGCTGCTGTTGCTTTCCGAGGCCTGCTCACTAGATCCCTAGTAGCCCACCCTGTGCTTGGTTGGATTCCTGTCCCCTAGTTGATTAGAGCAGAATCTCCAAATTGGCAAGAGATTGGCCACACCTTCCTGGAATGGCAGCCACAACAGGTGTGCCCAGGAGCCAGACTGCTGGGACTATGGGGTTGGTTTTTTGACAAGCCACAGTCATCTAGGCAGGCCTATCTGAACCTGACTGGCTCTGGGCTTCGATGTGTCTATTCCTCTGACGTCCAGAGTGTTTCTTGGATAGTCACCTCTGGCTGTTGAGTGGGGGAAGCTGTGGTCCTGGTTGGCCTCCTGGTGACTGGCAGCAAGGCCAGCTCCCCATGCAGCCCTAACCCCTCTACCCTCAGCACAGCACATAGTGTCCTGGGAACCCTGGAGCTGCAGGGTGCAGGCCCCGTTTTCTCTGCTGACCAGTAAGGTGCTTGCTGTCGCACCTCCAGTGCTTCCAGGGCACCAAGTAATAACTTTCTGCCTCGCCCAGTAGATCAAGGCAGCCGGTGCCTGAGCCTGTGGTCTTACAGGATCTCCCCAGGCCCCCATGCAGTGCAACTGTAGCAAGTGCCTTTCCTCTTCTCCACCATGACTCCTCTGTCTGGATCCCCACAATACCACAGCATGTGATTTGCATGGGGTTCAAGTCCAGCAGCTCCTCACTGCTTTCCTGGGACTTTCTAGGCCCCAGTGTTGGGCAGAGGAGCCCTCATCCGGGAAGTGGCGGCACTGAAGCCTGTTGGTGAGCCTTGAATCTCACCAAGATCCCACCACAATGGCTCAAGTGTGGTGGACGCCTGGCCTGCACTTACCAAGCTTTCCCTGGGTGCCCGGGAACTCCAGCAGCTTCCTTAGCTTCCTGCTCTCACAATGCCGTGGCCTCTCCTGCTCCCCTACCCCAGCGCCTGCCTCTGCTGCCGGTTCTGGCAGGCTGGCACGGCACAGGCTTCTTTCCTGAGGAGGACACTTTGTGTCTAAGCACAGGGAGGAAGGGGAGCTGAGGAAGACACTTTGTGTCTAAGCACAGGGAGGAAGCAGAGCCCGGGGCCCTCAGAGTCCAGCCCTGGGCCCTCCTCTCTGAGGTGAAGACATCTTAGGCGGCTGGTTTTCCCTCGCCCTCCCTGAGAAGCACCTGGCTTCTTGGGGGAGGTGGGGTCTCAGGAATTGATCTAGTTTCCTCTTTTCCTTGTGGAGATAATTAGGCTTCCAGGCTTGGAAGCCCTTCACCCACTTCCTCTGGGTTCTTATCCTCTTGTCCAGAGCACTAGTGACACCCTCCCCGCCAGGTAACTTAGGTGTCCCTAGGAGAACAGGCCCGGCACCGTGAGCTGAGCCTCAGCGGGCATGTCCCCCACCTCTGACCCCACCAGGGTGACTTCTTGCAGCTGGAGGACAATCATGGTCTCTCTCCCTCTTCAGTGATTATGTTGGGTTTTTGCTTCTTTAATTCTTTGAATACTTTTGGTTCACCATTATTTGATTTGAAAAAGCAGTGCTTTTCCGTGTATTCATTTCCCAGCCTTGTTTTCTTTCAGGTCTTGCCTCTGCGCTCTCCTGCTGTGCCGCTGGGTGGCGCTGCGCCTCCTCCACCCGCTTCGCCCCCATCTCAGCTCCGTCTCCAGCCGTAGACAGCCTGAGGAGGCCGCCAGCCCTCTCACATGAAATCAGCCTGCTTTGTTTTTGTTTTAATTTGGTCTTTGATTCCTTTTACTGTTGGCAGAAACAATGTTAATTCCTGGGCCTCTTTCTTGCTAAATTTTGGGGTGGGGGCTTCACTGTGATCATGAGGGATGCAATGAGAATGGAGGCCGCCCTCTGAGGTGGTGGTTGCCTTTTGATCATGTCTGTGGCTCAGGAGAGGCTGCTGGGTGCCAAGCTGTGTGAATGCCGAGTGGGTCAACACCACAGAGCCTGCGGGGCCTCCAGCGCGGGGCAGAGGGCAGGGGCAAGCGCAGGCCTGGTGGGAGGGAGGGCCGTGGAGGGGCGCAGGCGGAGCTCGGGTTGGCTGAGCACGTGTCTAGACAACCTCGGTGCTGTGCAAGCCTGAGCGAAATCAGGCCCAGGCCAGGCTGGGCATGGGAGGAGTCGGCTCACTGCCACCTCACAACTCACCTCACTGCCACCTCAGGGCCTTGTGTCTTCTCTTGCAGGAGGTCTCAGGTGATTGAAAAGTTTGAGGCCTTGGACATTGAGAAGGCAGAGCACATGGAGACCAATGCAGTGGGGCCCTCGCCATCCAGCGACACACGCCAGGGCCGCAGCGAGAAGAGGGCGTTCCCTAGGAAGCGGGTGAGTTCCTGGGGCCAGGCAGCACCTCAGGGGTGGCTTGGGGGCGGGTCAGCATGCACCCCATGCGCCGAGTCCCCTCCACACAGGCCTGGGTTGTGCTCCTGCCAGGCTTCTGCTCTCCGACTGCCTCCTCTGCATAGTGACCTTCTCGAGGGCAGGCCTGTCTCCTGCAGCTTCATATCAGAGCCTTCTCCATCTCTGCTGAAGGATATTCTCACACATTTTAGATCCCAGATTTAATTAGGATCACTCTCTTCCTCTCTGAGGCAGCCCAGCAACAAGGCTGAATGTCATACCTTCCTAACTCTTTCTTTCAGTACAGCTGCACTCTTCGTTTCTCCACTCAGCCCAAGGTAGACTCGGCTTCTGAAATCCTCCTGGGCACCCGCCTGCTGCTTTTGTAGCCGGCCAAGTCCAAGCTCATCTTCTCCTGGCTTCTCTCTTGTTCACAAGGTGCCTAGTGCCCACTGCCTGGCCCATGGCTTGCCACCTGCTGCCACAGAGCCCAGGGCTCTTCCTTTTGTGGCTCAGAGAAGCTAGGGGATGGGGTGGGGCCAGGAAAGTGACAGTGACTGGGAATCCAAAAGAAAAGGCTGCTCAATCAACGAGGACATCTCAGGACCCGGGTCCTGTCCTGATCCTGCCGCAGACTTGCTGTGGGGGCTAGGCAGATCACTGACCCTCGCCAGGAGCAAGGCCCTGGCGGCTCTTGGAGGGGTGGACGGCACCAGCTCGTCCCTCACCTGCCCGTGTTGCCCTGGGCTGCGCTGACTGGCGGCTGCTCTCTGCCACAGGACTTCACCAATGAAGCCCCCCCAGCTCCTCTCCCAGACGCCTCGGCTTCCCCCCTGTCTCCACACCGAAGAGCCAAGTCACTGGACAGGAGGTCCACGGAGCCCTCCGTGACGGTGAGCCCAGGCGCCGTGTCCTCCGGAGGCCGTGCTCCTCTGCTTCTGTCACTCTGAGGCACTGTCTGTTTCTGTCTATGCGTCCACGCCAGCTGTCCCTCTGTGCACAGGCCCTCGTGTCCGTGAGCACCCCCACCCACCAACCCACAGGCCGTCGAACGCAAATTCTGTGTTTCTTCCCTTTTCTGGTCCCAGCAGAACCAAGAGCTCCATGGCATCCTGAGCTCTGGGAGGAGGCCCTGCGGAGGAGGCCACCTTGGCCAGGCAGACTCCCGACTCTAGGAGGCAGGGCTGCAGTGGGGACCCTCTGCTCCTCTGGCGTTGGGCATTGCTTTCTGTGGCACTTCGGAGGCAGAGGCTACGTCTTGCTGGAGCTTGTCTTGTTCTCTGCGTCATGCCTCAAGTGGAAGAGCAGACCTTGCACCGGGTCCTCCATGGGCCTCAGAGCTGTGACAGCAGAGGTGTGGAAGGAGTGGTCAGGGTACAGGAGCAAGGCCAGCTCAGCATGCTGACCCAGCTCTTCCCCGTTCGGTCTTCAGCCTCCAGGGGAGCCTGGGGCCTGCTCACTGCCTCTTGTCTCCTTGCTGCCTGCCCCAGGGCTTGGGGGCTCCCAACCACAGATTGATGTGTAATATGGAGTGTGAAGAGGAGTAGGGTTTGGGTTTCTCCTTCAGTCTGGGTTTTGCTTCAGGTGTCTCAAACAAAACCCGTTATTTCTCTGTTAACTTATCTGGGAGTTCCTGTCCGCAGCAGAAAGCACCACCAGGGAACCCACCTGCACAGGCCTTGCCATTGGGGTCAGATTGCAGGCTTGACTTCAGTGGCACAACCATGATATGGAAGTTACAAGTTTTTGTTAAAGATCCGCAAGCTAGGCCAAGTGCGGTGGCTCACGCCTGTAATCCCAGTACTTTGGGAGGCCAAGGCAGTCAGATCACAAGGTCAGGAGATCGAGACCATCCTGGCCAACGTGGTGTAACCCTGTCTCTACTAAAAATACAAAAATTAGCTGGGCATGGTGTCGTGTGCCTGTAGTCCCAGCTATTCGAGAGGCTGAGGCAGGAGAATCGCTTGAACCTGGGAGGCAGAGGTTGCAGTGAGCCGAGATTGTGCCACTGCACTGCAGCCTGGCAACAGAGCCAGGCTCCATCTCAAAAAAAAGAAAGATCTTCAAGTTAAGCAGGCTGTCAGAGAGGGGCAGGTGGCAGTCCCACGTCTCAGGTCTTGTGCCACAGTGGCAACTACAAACATGCAGGAGAGGACCTCCCTATTTAAGGGTCACTTGGGGTAGGGTGTCCTAATTTCATAGTGTTGCTTTTGATTGGGTGCCTCAACTGACTCTGGCGGCAAGGACAGTTGCACAGCTTGGCAGGATGTTGGGGTTGAAACAGGGCTCTGTAGAGGGACTTCTTATCTATCTGGGTCAGCCTTAGCCAGACCTAGGCAGCAGCCAACTGTGGTTCCTCCCTCACTCCGCAGAGACAGGGTTCTGAGCAGAGGCTCCCAGAATGCTTTGTCCTGGTAGCTGTTGTGACAATTCTTGCCTATTCTCACTGTCACTCCTTGGAATAATACAAAAAGACACCAAAGCTGGTTTCTGCTCAGATGGCTGTAGAAAAGACAGCACCTGGGACCAGAGGTGGAGTGACTCATGTCTCTGTGGGGCCAGCCAGGTGGGCTGTAGGTGGCAGTGCTCTCTCAGGCTGTTCTTCAGGGCCCAGGTGTGTCTGGGTGGCACAGGTGAAGGAAGGACAGAGCCCTTTGCCTGGGCGCTGTCCACCTGTCTGCCATCCTGCTTGTTGTGGGGAATACAGGTCAAGCCTGTTCCTGGTGGAGAAATGGCCTGAGGGTCTCAGCGGGGCTGCAGCTGCTGCTTCCTCAACACCGCACGTCTCTGTTTCCCAGGCTTCCTGTGGCTTCTGCAAGAACTTTTGAATCAATTCTCCTTTCAGCCTTCCCTGCAGATGTTTCCCTTCAAATAAAATGTTCTGTAACTCTTCATCTGGGCTTGTTTTCTGCCCCCCAGATAGGCCCTGTGCAGTGGGCCCTGTACAGGCCGGAGCCCACACCGCTCACAGGGCAATGAGACCATACCTTCTCTCCTGCCAGCCTGCCAAGCCCAGCATCTCCTTCCTCAAGGTCGCGCGCACCTACAGAAGGCGGGTTGCGGGCAGCACCCACCAGGGTGAGGGGGCTGCACAGGCTTGTCTGGCAGGTGGAGAAACCCCTTTCCTGGTACCTGCCTCATCTGGACAGAAATACTGGCCCCATCAGACACTCATGACACTAGAGGAGTTTCCTCTGAGCTGTTCTTTTTTCTCCCTTTCTCAGCCCGACCTGCTGAATTTCAAGAAAGGCTGGCTGACTAAGCAGTATGAGGACGGCCAGGTGAGTGTACAGGGTTGCCATGGCCCCTGAGGGGTCTGGGGGCAGGGTGAGGGTGAGCTGGCCTTGTCCCCAGCCAGTCCGCGAGTGCTGGCTCCATGCCTTCCTCCTCCATGCCCCTTGTCTCACGGACCAGGGCTGTGACTGAGACTCCCATCTGCTCCTAGAAGTGCAGGCACGCAGCCTTCATTTCTGCAGTCGGAGGTGCTCTGGAGGGGCGCTCTGTAGGCCTGTCTGCTGATGGCAAGGGAATCTTGGCCTCAGGCCCTAGGGATGCCTTGTAACACTAGCCCCTACCTGGTAATCTTTCCTAAAAGTTCTTCAGAGGCCTGGCTTCCCCAAGGGCAAAGAAAGTCTCTGGCTGTGAGATTGGCTTGTGTTTCCATGCAAGCCAGCCAAGTAGACAGTAGCCTAGCACTGCAGGACTCTCATGCCCGAGACCCCTCAGCTGCAGTGGCAGTGTTAGCCCTGGAAGGAGCAAACATGGTACATTCTTGCCATCAGACTCAAGCAGGAAGAGCCATCTGAGGCTGGACCTGCCAGCCCACCTTGACCCTGTGCCATGAGCTGGAAGGCCAGGCCTCCCAAGGAGGCATGAAGTCTGCTGGGTCCTTACCTAAGAGGCCCTGATGCCCAGCCCATCCGCACTCCCTTCCTGCTTCCTGAGCTGCTATCCCAAGACATTCTCTTTCTTTCTCCTCCATATCAAATGCCCTTGGCCTGGCATGAAGACTCAAGTTCCCCTCCTTACTGCTCACAGTGAAGACTTGGTCTCTAGCTGGTTAGTTACCCCTGCTGGTTAGGGGGCCACATGGCCTTGGCTTGTGGGTTGCCACCTGCAGGTGGAGATGCCATTTCACAGCCACCTTTCTGTTCTGATGGGCCCAGCTTGTTGTCTGCAGCCTCTGTAGTTATGGAGGACCTCACGGCCTGGCCACCAGCCACACTACTGGTCGTAGAGCCCACAGCCAAGGCCTGCTCAGCTATCTGTGCTGCCTCTTCACTGGAGGGTCGCAGCTTAGTGAGCGTCCTGAGGGAGTGAGCGCATGGCTGCCTGCAGTCCCAGCGGAGTCCTCTATGTGCTGTCAAGGAGGCGCCAGCCTGTCCCCTGCTTTCCCTGTGCTCTGGATGGGTCCCACAGGCTCTGGCTGCGCATCGCCATGGAGTGGCAAGTGTGCTGTTATAGGAGTTGGTAATTCAGTCATTTTTCTTTTCTTCCCCCTTAGTGGAAGAAACACTGGTTTGTCCTGGCCGATCAAAGCCTGAGATACTACAGGGATTCGGTGGCTGAGGAGGTGAGTGTCTGGGCTTTGCCTCTGCTGTGGAGACAGCTGGAGGGGGGTCCAGGCGGCATCTGGGGCTAGTAGATCTGCTTCCCCTTGGGCTAATGTCCCCACTTCTAAGGACGATGCCCTTCGGTGGTGTTCCCTTGCTGTAGGTGTATCCATGTTGCCCTCTTGGGTTTCCCAGTCCTGACCTGGTGGGAAGGTGAGCACAAGACCAGCCTTTGTCCTTGTGATCATTTTTCTGGCTGTGATGCCGGGCTTCGTCAAGGCCCTGAATTGAGCGCCCAGTGAGTGGATTCAGGCAGCTTTTGTTTTCTCTGTTCTTTGAAAAACACTGAAATTTGAAAACTCAGGATGAAAACTTTTGTTTTTTCCACGAAGAGATTTCATGGTAAATGGAGTTGGAAGAATTGAACTACGTCTTGTGCCCTGCCTTCTGGACAAAGACAGCATATGATAGATGAGCTTTGTTGGGCCCCTTGACAGTCCTGATTCTGTGGTCAAAGACCAACTAGAAGAGGCTTCACCTACAAATAAAAATAACCTCTTCTAAACAGTTTGGCAAGTCTCTTTTGCCTTTTCCCCAGTAGTTCCACTCCAGGAATCCCTCAGATATACTCACACATGCGGAAAAACGTCTGTGTTTCAGGTTAGTCATTCCCACACGTTTGTAATAGCCAGATGATTGGAAAGAGCCTAAATACCCATCATTAAGGGCTAGAGTATGTATTAAATACTCTGAGCCAATCTTTACAGACTGAAGGGGAAAAGGCGGTAGTGATAAGAAGTAGGGGTAGGAGAGTGTGGGCGGTGGGCCTCTGGTGGTGTCCAGCGTTGGGGAAGTAAGGAGCCTGTGTAAGTGTTTGGTTGTGTGTGCATAGAAGAGCACTTCCGAGTGTGATCTATAGACCTCTGGGGGTCCCTGAGGCCCTTTCAGGAGAGCAGTGATGGTTAAAATAATTTATAATATTAAGATATCATTGACTTTTTTTTTGCATGTGGCCATCTGCACTGATGGTGCAAAAGCAACGGGAGGTAAAGCCACTAGTACTTGGCACAGCCCCAGCTGCAACAGCAGGCTGGACCAGTGGTCACTGGCTTCTTCACTGCCATACATTTTAAATAAATAATGGTTTTAAAATAAATAAAGGTCCTTGAAGGAGCAGCAGAAGTTACTAATTTTATGAAGCCGCAATCTTTAAATGCCCATCTTTTTAATATTCTGTGATTTGAAATGGAAAGTAAGCATCACCTGGCTGCATACCAGAGTATGCAGGCTTTCTCGTGGAAAGGACTCGTGATTGTTTGAGTTGCCAGCTGAACTAGCAGCTTCTTTGTGGAGCACCATGTTTACTTGAAAAACAACTAGTAGGCAAAACTGTAGTCATTCATTTTGTGTGTTTGGCATATATTTTCATGAAAATGAACCAAGTTAGCTCATTCCTCTAAGGAAAACAACTGACAGAGTTTGTTGCTGGTGATATAATTTGAGCTTCTAACCAAAAATTAGAACTTGGGAAAGTTTGTATTCACCATCGTGAACTTCTGTTTACTTACACTCTCCTGATGAAATAGGTGGTGGTATTAGCAAAGGCGATATTTTGATCTTGCATAATGAAATGTGTAGACAATTGGAAGCTATGCATAACTTAATATTTTCCATGTGACCAATACCACATGTTACAAAAGCATGCATGGGCATGCATGGGTTTTAATGTAACACAGAACAGAGAGTTCATTGGCAGAAACTCAGATACCACATTGCAGTTAACCTTTAAGAGCCTACTAGTCAAAGAACAGCCACAACTACTTGAAAAAGCTATTAAAATACTTCCTTTATTGTCTGGTGAAGGGCATTTAAAGATTGAGGCTTCATAAAATTAGTAACTTCTGCTGCTCCTTCACCTTCTTACAGTGGCTCACGCCTGTAATCCCAGCAGTTTGGAGGCCGAGGCAGGCGGATCACCTGAGGTCAGGTGTTTGAGACCAGCCTAGCCAACATGGTGAAACCCTGTCTCTACTAAAAATACAAAAATTAGCCAGGCATGGTGGTGGTCATCTGTAGTCCCAGCTACTTGGGAGACTGAGGCAAGAGAATCCCTTGAACCCAGGAGGCAGAGGTTGCAGTGAGCCGAAATCATGTCACTGCACTTCAGCCTGAGTGACAGAGCAAGACCCCATCTCAAAAAAGAAAAAACCTTCCTGTATTGAACAGATGGAATTAAGAAATAAGAATCCAGCTGTCCTTTCTGAAGACCGTTGTTAGAGAGATTTGCAAAAGTTCAAAGCCGTGTGACTCTTATCACTGATTAATCAAATTTTTACTTTAAAATGAGTTTATGTTATCCTCAAATGAACAAATATATTTGAATTTTTCATTTCTATTAGTATATTTTTTCATATGTATTTAAATACATATTTTATATATTTAAATACATTAAATATATACATTTGAGTCTAGGATTTCGAGGCTGCCGTGAGCCATGAGTGTGCCACTACACTCCAGCCTGGACAGCAGAGTGAGACCCTGTCTTGGGGGAAAAAAAAAGAAATGGGGGCAGATGTGGCAGTCCAGAGGATATAAAAAATACATTAAAATACATTAAATACATTAAATATATAAAATATGCATTTTATATATTTAAATACATTAAAATATATTTAAATATTTTTAATTTAAGAATAGTAAAATATTTACATTTTAATTCTAACATGGTAAATACCATCAATAGATGAAATCCACGTAACAGAAACTCTTCTAGGGTCCCCAGTTTTTAAGAGTGTGAAAGGATTTCAACAGCAGCATGTTTGAGGACCACTGGTGTGGACTATCTTTGGCTAGATATAGGGACAAATGGTGGTGTGGTTGCACCCAGGGAGGGGCCTGGGTCATACAGTAGTAGGATAGACAGTATCCTCACTTGTCAATGTGTATACTATTAAAAATAAGGGGCCGGGCGCGGTGGCTCAAGCCTGTAATCCCAGCACTTTGGGAGGCCGAGACGGGCGGATCACAAGGTCAGGAGATCGAGACCATCCTGGTTAACACGGTGAAACCCCGTCTCTACTAAAAAAATACAAAAAACTAGCCGGGCGAGGTGGCAGGCGCCTGTAGTCCCAGCTACTCGGGAGGCTGAGCCAGGAGAATGGTGTAAACCCGGGAGGCGGAGCTTGCAGTGAGCTGAGATCTGGCCACTGCACTCCAGCCTGGGCGACAGAGCTAGACTCCGTCTCAAAAAAAAAAAAAAAAAAAAATGTCAGTGTAGGAAATCACTTACGGAAATTTGCTCACCTAGGCGTTGATTCTGCTTCCTAAAAATCTCAAGACATTCTCATTTCTCTCTGCAGGCAGCCGACTTGGATGGGGAAATTGACTTGTCTACATGTTACGATGTCACGGAGTATCCAGTTCAGAGAAACTATGGCTTCCAGATCCATGTGAGCCCAGGGATGAAAGTGGGGCCACAGGCTTGACAGGCAGGGACACGTGTCAGAGTGCCTGATATCTGGGCTGGGGGCATTTCTGGACAGGCCTGATGCAGTGTGTGTGGTCAGCACTTAGTGTTTCCCACTACCCTTGACACCTCTGTCCTGTGGCACCTGACCCTCTTCCCCAATTCGTGATCTGAACAGTACATTAGATGTTAGTATCTTTTTTCTGAAGACTGCTTAAAGATTCTTTGTTTCTGAAGGTTCTTTTTTCCTTTTGTTTTTTGTAATGCTAGAGTTGGGGCAGTTGGAAGGATGTAGGGTATGGGGAATAAGAATGAAAGTGTCAGTCAATTATTTACATCGGTTTTTTACTCACTTATTCATGTGGTTGTTCATTCATTTACTTACAAGGCTATTTTTTCCCAAAATCTTGTGAGGTACTCAGATGAACAAGGCATTGCCCTGTTCTCAAGACACAAAATGGTTCTCATTGGCTGTTTCTTCAAAACTATGTGGATTAAGGGCTGCCTGCAGTCAGCCAGACTCCAGGTTAAGGGCACAATCCTCCGGACTGCCACATCTGCCCCATTTCTTTTTTTTTCCCCCCAAGACAGGGTCTCACTCTGCTGTCCAGGCTGGAGTGTAGTGGCACACTCATGGCTCACTGCAGCCTCAAAATCCTAGACTCAAACGATCCTCCTACCTCAGCCTCCAGAGTAACTGGGACTACAGGCGCATGCCACCATGCCCAGCTAATATTTATTATTGTTATTTGTTTTTTGGAGAGACAGGGTTTCACCATGTTGCCCAGGCTGGTTTTGAACCACTGGGCTCCAGCGATCCACTTGCGTTGGCTTCTCAAAGTACTGGGATTATAGGCATGAATCGCTATGCCCAGTCCTGCCCCCACTTCTGACACCAGTTGTGAGTCTGGAGGTTTCCAGAACCACCTTCAGTTTCGAAAATTCACTAGAATGACTCACAGAATTCAGGAAAATAGTATCTTTACAATGAGTTTTATTGTAGAAAAAGTATACAAGTCAGAACCAGCCAAAGGAGAGCCATGTGGAGTAGAATCTGGGACTGGGGGAGTCGCAGATGCCAAAAGTTTCTGCATCCTTGGGGACACGGTGTCCTCTTAGCCCTGATGTGGGGCAGCATGCAGAGCATTGCCAGGAAGCCCACCTGAGCCCTGGTGTTGAGCTTTAGGAGGCTCTGTAGCTGCTGTGGTTGATGGAG
Organism: Theropithecus gelada; assembly: GCF_003255815.1. Classification (NCBI taxonomy): domain Eukaryota; kingdom Metazoa; phylum Chordata; class Mammalia; order Primates; family Cercopithecidae; genus Theropithecus; species Theropithecus gelada. Next base: position 75,921,802 of record NC_037684.1, on the reverse strand, counting down.
TTATTGTCCTCATGGTTGAACTCCTAAAGCCCTTCCTGCCATGGTCGGCTACTTTCACATGGCCCAAACCCCAACCCTCTGATTTAATGGGTTTCCTCTGATTTCCTGCTTCTGGCCAGGCCAGCCTCCACCCTGAGTTGTCTTGTCAGCATGAAGTGTTAGGTGGGGTCCCAGGGGACCACCATGAGTAATAAAGACTCTAGTCATCTAGGAAATTCCAAGGTTTGGAAGTTCCCTACCAGGAGCCAGGACAGAAGCCAGGCCTCTCTTTGGGTAAAGTTAGTTCGTCACTTGCAAGAGCTTTAAGATGGGTGGAGAGTGTGATGAGTAGAGAGCTGCCCCCATGGGGCTGGACCCTGGCCCTGGGACTTGGTTTCTCACAGAAGGCTAGACTCTGATGGGCTCACCTGTAGCAGGGTCATACCTTCACATTTTGGGGCCCAGAAATTCAATTGTATTGCTGTTTTGAGAGTTGATCCAGTATTTGGGGCTGACTCAGATTGACCCAACTTAGGGGAGACTGAAGTATAGACCCAAAGGCCAGTGTGTTCATTTACTAAGAAAATCCTGGCTGCCAGCCCACTGGGCTGCTGGCTGTGGCTTCCTGCATGCCGGCATCTGCGAAAGGAGCTGAGTCACAGTTGGAGGCTGCACTGACAGCCTGGCACCAGGGCTAGGTGTGAGTTGCCTGCTCTTAGTGGCCTGCACTGCCCAAGTTTCGAGGCTCCTCTGTCCTCAGCCCCTGTGGGAGGGGTAGTCAGGCATAGTGCCTGGTGAGCCTCCTCTCCTGCCATCCACCTCACATCTTCATGAGCAGCTTCCTCCAGGCAGGGCACACCTGAAGTCTGAGAACTCACCCCACTCTCCTAGTGACAAATGAGGGCACCAACCAATCTCACCCACTGATCAACCCCTCCTCACTTCACCCTGGTAGGGCTTATCCTGATGACTTTCTGTGAACCCCAACTACTGAGAGTTCTAAGGAATGAGGAGGTCCTTCCAGTGTGGAGAAGGCTTCCTGGGGGAGGCTTCCTGGAGGAGAATCCCTCAAGGCTCAGCAGGAGGGCTGAGTGTGAAAACATGTCCCAGACTGGACTCCAGACCTGGTGGCACAGAGAGCACAGAGCCAGTCTGCGGCTAGAGTGCTGGGTGGAGGGTCTGGTTGGCACTGGTCCAGTTTTTGTGGAGCGCACTGAAGGGTGTTAGAAGATGCCAGACAGTTGTGCGTTCATGATACATGTCTGGCAGGATATGCAGGTCCATTAGAAAGGAGCCAAACAGGCTGGCACAGTAAGGCTGGGCAAGAAAGGTAAGAGCGGCACCCGGGAGTAAGAGTTGAGGGCAGGGCCAGGACCCAGGGCATGGCAAGGCCCCGCCCGCTTAGAAGCCAGCAGAAGGCCGGGCGCGGTGGCTCAAGCCTGTAATCCCAGCACTTTGGGAGGCCGAGACGGGCGGATCACGAGGTCAGGAGATCGAGACCATCCTGGCAAACACGGTGAAACCCCGTCTCTACTAAAAAATACAAAAAACTAGCCGGGCGAGGCGGCGGGCGCCTGTAGTCCCAGCTACTCGGGAGGCTGAGGCAGGAGAATGGCGTAAACCCGGGAGGCGGAGCTTGCAGTGAGCTGAGATCCGGCCACTGCACTCCAGCCCGGGCGACAGAGCCAGACTCCGTCTCAAAAAAAAAAAAAAAAAAGAAGCCAGCAGAAGAGCTGATGTCACAAAAGCAGGGGGATCCCCTGGAATTCCGGCTGTGATCCATTTGAGGCATGATGGGCTCTCAGAGAACATTAGGTAGCTGCTGGGTAAGAAAATTCAGCTGGAGAAAACGGCTCTATGTGGAGCACTGAAGCCACACTCCAGCAACGCCCTCACATGGGGGTGCAGAAGGTGGGGCCCCCAACTCAGCTCATGTGGACGTGAGAACTGATGAAGGAGGACCGAGCTGAGCAGTGGCGGTGTCTTGATCAGGCATGTGGAGGGGCAGGTCAGCTCCCTCCCAGGTGTGCTTTGTGACACATCAGGCTGGCGCGTGATCTCCTGTTTTGACTTCTGGCCAGGCCACTAGTGCCCATCTGAAAACCATCCTCATGATTGCATCCTGCCATCAGCTTCACTACTGACCTGGCTGCTGAGTCTGCTTGTGAGCAGCTCTCAGTTCAGGACTGCAGTCCTCGCTTCTATTGGGCAGGTGCCTGTAAGTGCAGAAGCAGGCCTCCAGCTCCATGCAGGCCACTGGCCCTCCCCTTTCTGAAGGTACCCAGGCAGGTCTGCTCAGGGGCGCAGCAGTCATGTCCCAGAGCCATGTGCTCTTTGCTTCTTTGTCCTACCTGCTGCCCCGTTCCCCACCCAAAACAGGCTCCTCCTCTGCTGCCTTGGACAAGCACCTAGGACAAGCCCTAGACTCCACCTCATCCAAGCAGGAGTCTAGGGCTTGTCCTAGGTGCTCCCCAACCCAGCCAACCAGACACTGTCCATACCCCTTTTGTTACTTCTGAGCTGCCCTATCCCCTGCCATCACCTTAATTCTCATCACTTGGACAGCTGCAGTAACCACCCAGCAGGTATCCCTGCCTTTTCTCAGTGTCACTAACAAGACCCTGATACCCCTTGTTCTTAACCACTCCCCAGGCCCCATCATGCCATGTGCCTGTGTGGATTCAGACTGCAGGTGCCACTCCCCACACCCAAGAAGCACGTCCTTCCCCATTCCCCACCTCCACTGCTGCTCAGCACTTGCTGATTCTGCCCTTCCCCCAAGGCTGGGAACTCCTTAAAGAGGGGTGCAGTGGCTGGGCACAGTGGCTCACGCCTGTAATCCCAGCACTTTGGGAGGCCGAGGCGGGTGGATCACCAGGTCAGGAGATCGAGACCATCGTGGCTCCACTAAAAATTACAAAAAATTAGCTGAGCGTGGTGGTGGGCACCTGTAGTCCCAGTACTTGGGAGGCTGAGGCAGGAGAATGGCGTGAACCCAGGAGGCGGAGCTTGCAGTGAGCTGAGATCGCGCCACTACACTCTAGCCTGGGCGACAGAGCAAGACTCTGTCTCCAAAAAAAAAAGAGAGAGAGGGGTGCAGCATCCTCCTCTATCTGAATGGGCAGGCTGCTGGTGCGTAGTGGGTGCTTGGTAACTGTGAGCTGACCTTACTGAGAGAAGATACCGGAGTTACCATTGCCACAGATGCACGTCCCTCCCACGGCTTTGCCGTCTCCTGCTCTCCAGCTCCCTCTTGTCCCAGTAGTGGGCACATGTGGCGCTCCTAGAAGGGTCACTCAGTCACAGGCTTTCTCCCTGTGGGACTTTGTACCCAGTGCAAGAAGCTTCTTTGGAGATGGAGGGCAGCAGGTACCCTAGGGGACAGTCACTGATGGTGCTTCATCTTTTCTCTGTAGACAAAGGAGGGCGAGTTTACCCTATCGGCCATGACGTCCGGGATTCGGCGGAACTGGATCCAGACCATCATGAAACACGTGCACCCGACCACTGCCCCGGATGTGACGAGGTAGGATGGTGAAGATGCCAGGGAGCCCCTTGTGCATCCTGTGGGTGCCACTCTCTCCAGGGCAGTATCAGACTCGATCTGAAGTCTGAGACCTGAGCTCAGTGCATCCCAGTCTGCTGCTCCTTCCTTCCTGTGTCCTTCTGTTGCTCAAGTTCCTGTCCCAAGCACATCAGAACAAACATTTCTGGTTCTTTTCCTCTTTTAAGCCCAGGCGTTTTCATCTTGCGGGTAGTGTGTATGCTGGTCATTAGAACTGGGCTTTGGTGGAGAATCTTCCATCTGTGTCAGCAGGCACCTGGCCAGACCAGCCTGAGCCCCACAGTCGGTGCTCTCAGGCCTTGAGCTCTGCTGGCATGAGGATGGCCCTGTGTGCAGCATCCATAGGCCACCCAGCACTTCTTTGCCTTGGCCACCTTCTCACCTCACTCCTACGTCTATTTGATTTCTGTGCAGCCAAGTTGAAAAACTCTCTCCTGTGTTAGCATTCTGTGGTTCATGCGCCTCAGATTTTGCTTTGGGCTTTCTTCCTCCTGCCCTGAAGGTTAAAGACCTAGCTCTCATTTTAAAAGAAAATGGAGAATCAGAAGACTCAGATGTCTCCAAAAAAAAAAGCAGGGAAGATTCCAGAGTGGGGGCTGGTCCTTTGAGGGCCAGAACTCTGCTGTCCCCACCTCAAGGCTTCAGAGCCTCCATGCATCTGAGCACCTCTGGTGCCATTTCTCAGGTCATGTGATGTAGATTACATCTCAAATGTATTTCTTGTGCTGTGGGTTAGGCTGCTTGGGTATGGCAGTGTCACAGCAGGGGCTGTCCTTGGAAGCTTTGACCTAAAGGCATGTTCTTTTTTTTTGAGATGGAGTCTTGTTCTGTCACCCAGTCTGGAGTGTAGTAATGTGATCTCGGCTCACTGCAACCTCCACCTCCTGGGTTCAAGCAATTCTCCTGCCTCAGCCTCCCAAGTAGCTGGAATTACGGGCGCCCACCACCATGCCCGGCTAAGTTTTGTGTTTTTAGTAGAGACGGAATTTCATCATGTTGGCCAGGCTGGTCTTGAACTTGTGACCTCGGGTGATCCACTCGCCTTGGCCTCCCAAAGTGCTGGAATTACAGGCATGAGCCACCGTGGCTGGCCTAAAGACACATTCTGTATCCAAACCTTTGCCTTCTTCCTGCCGACTCCATACCTCTTTGCCTAATTGATTATTTTCTTTTTAGTCCTCTTTTCTGTGTCTGTCATTTGTTCAAGACTTGATTTATTAAACAAACACTGTCTAGTAAGGCCAAGAGGCCGTGGCCAGGACAGGTTGCCCTCTGTCTCTCAGGATCCTGTTCAGAGAGCTGGCTTGTTGGTTAGGGACAGGTCCTCTGCATGCACAGCCAGTAGGAGGCACCCAGGGCTGCCGCAGGCTTCCCCCCGCCCTCCAGTGGCCACATCCTGTGGTGGCCTCAGCTACTGCCTCCATGGTTCTCCCATCAGGAGCAGACATCCAAGCTGGGCAAGCTAAGAACTCTTTTCCAAGCACCTTTAGGAAGCCCCCAGAGCAAAGTGAGAAAGGCCCCAGCTTCTTTGCCCAGGCTGTTGGCAGCAAACAGAGCTTATCACAGGGGTCCAGGATGGGGAGTGGTGGGCATGCATGTGGGTGGCTGGCCTGAGGTCCTCTGCTGCCCCTCTTCCCCGCCAGGCCTGGGCTCGGTGCTGTAGATGGGCCATCCTGGCTGGAAGAAGTCAGCTTTGGGATGTCGCAGGGCAGGTATCAGGAATGCACCTGTGCACATGCCTGTGCCTGCACACGGCTCAGGAGAGGTGCCTCCACACTTGAGTGCCTGCTTGCCTGTATGCAGGGGCTTTGGGCCCAGGGAAATGAATGAGGAGACAAGGGTTTTGCTCTCCTATGAAAGCTGACCTGGCAGTTGGCCTCCTAATAACTACTTCATAATCTAGCATATCTGTGTAGTCTGGTAGAGTGCTCACCCTCTACCAGTTTGTTTTCAGCGTTTCTTCTTCCTCTGTGTAGGCTTTTATTATTTGAGGAAAAATGTGAGTTTTTTAGTGCTGCCAGGCAAAATCACAAGGAGGCATGAAAACAGAAACTGCAGTTTCAGAAGCTGCTGTCCTCATCCTGCTCTCGTCGCCTTCTTGAAATGTGGGAGTGGGGAAGTTGCAGGGCGCTTCCTGCCTTTAGTGCTGGAGGAGCCTTGTGGGGAGGTTTCTCCTGGGGAGTGCGGCCGGTTCTGGTGTGGCTGTGACTTTGGCGGCTGTCAGGGCCCGGCTGGGGGCCTCCGTGCACAACCTGCCCTGTGTGTCATCCTGACACTCTCCATGGCCAGAGATCTGCCCTGTGTCATTTTCCTCCAGATGTTAGCGTACTCTTACAGTGGACACCTGCAGATCCCCCTACTCTGAAGCACTTTGCCTCTCACCCCATTGCTGCCTGGACAGGTGACCCTTGCTCCAGGTGGTGATGGCAGCCATTTCCTCTTTTTGTTGGTTCTCTCTTTAAAGACTCCTTTCCTTTTGGACCTGATTGAAACACATGTGCTCCCTGGAGCTCCTCCTTGGGCCCTCACTGTTCCCAGGTGGGCTTGCAACTGGCTTCTGAGGGCCTGGGTGAGATTAAGGGCCACTCAGTCAGCCTCGGACCAGCTGGCAGTCTCTAGGGCCTATCCCTAGAGTCTACAAACCTCTGTCTCAGACACTCCAAGCCTCCTTGACAAATTGCCATCGCAATGTCCCTGTTCCTCCGCTGCTGCAGACGAGGCCTCCCCAGGAATCTCTGCTTCTAGCAGATGGGGACTAGGCATGGTGGATTCCTTCGGCAGACCTGGCTTTGCCATGAGCACGACCTGTGCAGCTTATGTCCCGTTGCTGGCTGCTGCTTGCCTCCTCAAGGTGGCGGGTAACCAGCAGCTGGATTGGGCTTTTAAAACATAGATTTAGGCCGGGCACAGTGGCTCATGCCTGTAATCCCAACACTTTGGAAAGCCAAGGCGGGCAGATCGCCTGAGGTCGGGAGTTTGAGACCAGCCTGGCCAGCATGGAGAAACTCCGTTTCTACTAAAAATATAAAATTAGCCAGGCATGGTGGCACATGCCTGAAATCCCGGCTACTCGGGAGGCTGAGGCAGGAGAATCGCTTGAACCCAGGAGTCAGAGGTTGTGGTGAGCCTAGATCGTGCCATTGCACTCCAGCCTGGGCAACAAGAGTGAAACTCCATCTCAAAAAAAAACAAAAAAACAAAAAAAACTGATCGTGTTACCTGCTTATTAAAAGGTAAGCCCTTCTAGAGAAGTGCTAGTTTTCCCTCATTTTGTTACCACTGTCTAGTCCAGGGATGCACAGAGGCAAGGCCTCACCAGGCGAGTACAGTGGCTGTGCCCAGGTGCAGCCTGATGCAGTTCTTGGCCCTGAGCAAGGCAGGGCTGGCCCGTCCTGCCTGTGAGGCTGTGGGAGTCCTGGGACTCCCCTGGTTCCATACCCTGGCAAAGGGGCCACCCCAGTGAGCCCCTCACAGCACCTCTTCAGGGATTAGGATAGAAAAGGATGTGGTGCCCACAGGGGCTGGGTCGTGGCTCAGCATTGCCAGCTTCTGCCTGGCAGGCCACACCAGAGTCGCCCCTGACAGTCTTATGTCCATCCTCCTGCTCCACAGCTCGTTGCCAGAGGAAAAAAACAAGAGCAGCTCCTCTTTTGAGACATGCCCGAGGCCTACTGAGAAGCAAGAGGCAGAGCCGGGGGAGCCGGACCCTGAGCAGAAGAGGAGCCGCGCACGGGAGCGGAGGCGAGAGGGCCGCTCCAAGACCTTTGACTGGGCTGAGTTCCGTCCCATCCAGCAGGCCCTGGCTCAGGAGCGGGTGGGTGGCGCAGGGCCCACTGACACCCATGAGCCCCTGCGCCCTGAGGTGGAGCCTGGGGAGCTGGAGCGGGAGCGTGCACGGAGGCGGGAGGAGCGCCGCAAGCGCTTTGGGATGCTCGACGCCACAGACGGGCCAGGCACTGAGGATGTAGCCCTGCGCATGGAGGTGGACCGGAGCCCAGGGCTGCCTGTGAGTGACCTCAAGACGCATAACGTCCATGTGGAGATCGAGCAGCGGTGGCATCAGGTGGAGACCACGCCTCTCCGGGAAGAGAAGCAGGTGCCCATCGCTCCCGTCCACCTGTCTTCTGAAGATGGGGGTGACCGGCTCTCCACACACGAGCTGACCTCTCTGCTGGAGAAGGAGGTAATAGCCTGGGGCCAGATCCTCCCCCTGCTCCCAGCAGCCTTTCCAGAGAATCAGCTGTAAGCTGTGGTCTTAGGGGTTCATCTACACAGTCCTAACCTCGAGGGACTTGCAGACCCCTAGGGGAGACAGACGCACAGATGAGTCCTCATAGTTGAGGCAGACCTGAGAGCTGTGGGAGCGTGCCAGTGCGTGCAGGACAGGGAAGGGGGCCTTCCAGGCACAGTGGAATTCCTCCCATGGTGCGGGCCACTGCCATTGAGAGGCAGGCGGCATTGCAGGTCCCCAGTGGTTTCCTCGCTCTGACTCCCGATGGCAGGAGGGGCGTGAGCAAGGTGAGGCTTTTGCGTTAGGCAGCCCTGGCTTGGACAGGTCAAAGCTGGAGGCAGAGATCAACCCCAGGCGCTCTTACAGTGGCTTGGGGATGGCTGATCAGATCTAAAGCCAGGGGCATCCAGCAGGAGATGACAGCTGGGTCCCAGGTCATGAGGATGTGAAGCAGAAGGCAGTGGTGAGGTGGGGTAGGCCGTGGATGAAGGCTGCCCTGTGACTGTCACTCCTCCATGAGGCCCTCAGTGCACCTGGGTACAGAGATGAACAAGCCGGCCCCCAAACTATAAAGTAAGATGTTATTTCATTGAAATGTATCCAGAAATGCAGTCTGCAGAACTACAGCGGTGGATTTACATGTCTGGACAGGGAGTCTCGTAACCAGGGACGTATAGCATTACGGTTTTTGTGGAACTCCCTGTTTCACTCTCAATTTAGGGACAGTTTTCAACACTGTGTTTCAAATATGTTCTGTTACGTAAGTAGTTTGTTAAAGATTTGCCACTTGGGTATGCCTTATGCTTCTGATCTTTTTTGTATTTTATTAACTGTATGAGGCTGAGTTATCACCAGCACTAATACTTGTACTTTTTCATTTTCCTCATCCATTAACAAATAACAAAGGCAAGATGAAATAAAGTAACAGTTGAAACTCACATTACTTCAAGCTACCAAAATGGACCAGCCAGCAGGTGACACACTGGTTCAACAATCTGAGGGGGTCAGTCTTCACTGTTTGAAAGTCAGGGGTCAGCTGGGGGTGGTGGCTCATGCCTGTAATCCTGGTACTTTGGGAGGCTGAGGTGGGTGAATCACGAGGTCAGGAGATCAAGACCATCCTGGCCAACATGGTGAAACCCTGTCTCTACTAAAAATACAAAAATTAGCTGGGCGTGGTGGCAGGCACCTGTAGTCCCAGCTACTTGGAAGGCTGAGGCAGGAGAATCACTTGAACCCAGGAGGCAGAGGTTGCAGTGACCTGAGATCGTGCCGACACACTCCAGCCTGGCGACAGAGCGAGAGTCCGTCTCAAAAAAATAAAGGAGGTCTCCCCGCCTCTCACAGCACAGCCTAGCAACAAACTGGGCGGCACTGGCGTGACTGCCCACTACACACATAGCTCCACTCAGCACGAGCTCTGGAAGCAGGATGGGTAGCCCTGCACACAGCCAGGCATCAGGAGGCACCTGGGAGGTGTGTGGGGAAGAGGTGGACGGATGAATGAGTAGCTGAAGCTGTTGAAAGCAAGAAGAGTATAAAATAGCTTACTCATGGGTGTCCACACCTTGTTTGAGAGAACTGTGGGAACCGTTTTTGCAAACAGAACTTTGTGGAATCCATCATGTAAAACTGGTCAAACGGAGTGGTTTCTGTTGAGACTATTGTGGGCCCTGGAGTGAGGCCTGCTTGAGGCCACCACTCGCAGTGGTCCATGTAGAGCCTAACCTTGCCTGTGTGACCAGCTGAGGACACTCAAAAGGACCCCATGGGGTGGTCTTCCTCTAGATGCAGATGCAAAACCCTTGTTCCCCAGTGGACACAGCCCCCTTCTCAGCAATGAACACCCCCTATGGGCCTTGGTGCCTGTATAGGGCGTGCACATTGGAACCTTGAGCAGGTGTGGGAATTATGTGGACACCCAGGGCTGCCTGGAGTAAGAAGGATAAGGTAGTTCCTTGGTCCCCAGAGGGTACCAAGTCTGTCATTGTTACTGATGGCTTGCATTGGAACCTTCACTTCCAAATGCTGCTGGTAAAGGCCATATCAGCACATTTGCTGAGATGTGGAGACTCCAAAACTCTTGGGCCATATGGAAGACCAGTGAAAGAGTCTGTGCTGGGCAGCTGCTTTGTTTATCGTTGTCATTTTGCATAAAAGTGTATGTCTTTTTGCCAACAGCTGGAGCAGAGCCAGAGGGAGGCCTCAGACCTTCTGGAGCAGAACCGGCTCCTGCAGGACCAGCTGAGGGTGGCCCTGGGCCGGGAGCAGAGCGCCCGTGAGGGCTACGTGCTGCAGGTAGGGTGGAGGGGCTGCTGTGGCCCATGGTGCGCTCAGGAGCTTCAGTGTGAAGGGTTCATGCTCAGGCAGGCTAGGAGTGTGCAAAACTTGGCTCAGCAGGGGCCGCCTCCTGGGAGCTCACACCCCTGGGCTCTTCTGCCACAGGACTGGACTCTCAATGTGCTGGGGCCCGGGGGGGTGGTGTTTTTCCCTCCTGGTATGACATTTTGGGGAATCTCCTTGAAACCTCTATATCTAAGGACTTTTTTTGTTAATAAAATCATTGTGGTGCCCTTTCCCTTTGACTCTGAAAGTAGCCAATGTACATTTATTATGAATACCATACATTTGCATGTGATTTCTCATAGTTTTCACTATAGTAATATTGGGCCTGTTGTACAGAATGAAGACATTGAATCACACAGCAAGTCCGGTCCCTGCTTACAACCAACAGCAAGTCAGTGACAAAGCTAGCACTGGACCCCATTCCCATCTGTGTTTATACCACATCTGCAGGCAGACCTGGGGCTCTTACCACTACTAGTCCAACCCTGGGATACCTCCTCTGAGATCCTGTACCACAGAGCCCTGGTATAGGGGTGTCACAAGGCTGGAGCTAACCTGGTCCAAGGGCAGGCCTGTGTCTGCTGACTTTCTTGCAGCGTGCCAGGCCCTGTGCCAAGTATCGGGCATGAAACAGATATACTCCTGTCCCCATTGAGCAGTAGGGGAGATTGTGATAGGAAGATTGATACATAAATACTGCAGGAGAAGTGAAATGGGGTACGAGAACAGGGAGCCTGAGTTCTCAGCAATGGCTGAGGGTATAACATTAGAATCAGGGTCCTCGGTTCAAGACTTGGCCCTGCTACTGACCCCCAAAGCAAGTGCATGTGTCCCCTCCTCTACGGCGGCAGCCTACTGCCTGTGTAGACTTAGACCCAGGGATCCCTGAGGGCCCTTCCAGCTCTTAGACCCCGAGTCTCTGTCATGTATTGAGTGTCTACATTTCCAGACCGTAGTGCGCTGACCTTGGTCTGAGTCGTCTCAGGCAGCAGGTGAAACGGGCACTCGGCTGGCCTCTGACCATAGTCTGCCTCTTTGCAGACTCTCTGCAGTTTCTTCTCATGCGTGCTCCTTGGGCCTTCTGTTCCTCTCTGCCCCACGTTCCCTAGACTTTCCTCTCCAGCCTCTTCCACCATAGTCATTGCCATGCCCAGTTCAGACCTGGTGACGGTGGGCCTCCCCGCCAAGGTCATTTGCACTTGCCCTCCAGGTTTGAGGAGCATCTTTTTAATTCTTGATTGGGCCTCAACCTGTAAGAATTGACTGCAAATCAGGTGGTAAAGATACAAGTTCAGCATGCCAAATTCGAAAATCTGAAATGCTCCAAAATCCAAAACTGAACGCTGACATTATGCTCAAAGGAAGCGTTTACTGGAGCATTTCAGGTTTTGGATTTTTGGATTGGGGATGCTCAACCAGTAAGTAGAATGCAAATATTTTAAAATCCGAAATAGTTCTTATCCCAAGTATTTTGGATAAGGGATACTCAGCTTGTACTAGCAGTGGACGTTGCACATTGCTAACCTAGGAACCTGCCTCTTTGTCTAACTTGGATAATTGCATGAGCCTACACTGAAGCCCCTGTTGGTCAGCACTGGGCAAAGCTGGTCTTTAATACCTTTTCCCTAAGTCTAATAACCTGTGACTTTTCACCACCCTTTATGCTTTGGAAATGCTTTTAATCACGACTCAGAATGCACAGGGGGTCTGTGGGGTTAAGGGTCAGGAGCCAGCTGCTGGGGTGGGTGCTACACTAACTGCTGGGAGGAGCTTGCATGGTTTGGACATTGAGCGTGAAGTGTAACTTGAACTTAACATAACTGAGTGTCACATCTGTGGCTTCCCCGGCCAGCAGACCGAGAGGGAGCCACAGGCAGGCCAGATTCTTAGGCTGGGCTCAACTCACTCTTGTTTGTGTTGTTTTTCCCTACATTAATGAGTTCTGTCTCTGCATGCCTTTCAGTGTGGGGAGTTTTGTTTCATTTACGTTGTGTTTTGTTTTTGCATGCTTCACTTTTTCTCATTTTGAACTCCACAAAGGTTTGTTTGTTTTGTTGATTATTGTATTTTACTCCATGGTTTCCGTTCCCCCCGCGTTTTGTCTTCTTACAGGTAGAGATTAGTTCTTCCTGTTACTCTAGAGGACTGACTACACTTTCCACAGGAAAATGTTTGGATGTCACCTTGCTGACATCTCCCGAGCGTTACCTTCCTTCCTTCTCCTCCTGTCTTAGAAGGAAGTGGCATCATTTACCTACACCTTACGTCCTGCGCTTGTTTAGGATTTGTTGTCAAGACTGCATACTTTTTGTTTTGTGAAACAACAGCTGCAGGTGCTCTGCTCCTCCCGCCTGTCCCTCTTCCTGGCGCTCTCTTGTCCTTTAGTCTTTGTTTTGCTTCTCAGTGTGTTCCATTATTCAGTTTTGTTTGGTTTATTTCTCCTAGAAGCTATTTGGTTAAAGCTGTTTTCTGATGTTATTGTCCATGTTTTCTGTTTACCTGGAAGCAGCTACTTACTAAAAAAAAAAGAAAAAAAAAGAAAAAAGATAATTTGTTGGATTTTTTTAATGGGAAAAAAGATAAAGTTGTGCAAAGGATAAAAGCCAAAGCCATCAAGGAGCTTTCTGTGGTTGTTCCTGGCCAGAGGTGTGACACTCAGAACTGGGAGGCCCGAGTGTTACTAACCAGTATTTAATCGGTTTTTTTAAGACTGAAGTGGCCGCCTCCCCATCGGGTGCCTGGCAGAGGCTCCATAGAGTCAACCAAGACCTTCAAAGTGAGCTTGAAGCCCAGTGCCAGCGCCAGGAGCTGATTACACACCAGATTCAGACCCTGAAGCGTAGCTATGGGGAGGCCAAGGACACGATCCGGCACCACGAGGCTGAGATCCGGAGCCTCCAGGCACGGCTCAGCAATGCAGCCGCTGAGCTAGCCATCAAGGAGCAGGCGCTGGCCAAGCTCAAGGGCGACCTGAAGCGGGAGCAGGGCCGGGTCCGCGAGCAGCTGGAGGAGCGGCAACACAGCGAGGCAGCGCTGAGCAGCCAGCTGAGGGCTAGCGAGCAGAAGCTTAAGAGTGCTGAGGCCCTGCTCCTGGAGAAGACACAGGAGCTACGGGGCCTGGAGACACAGCAGGCGCTGCAGCGGGACCGGCAAAAGGAGGTCCAGAGGCTGCAGGAGCGCATTGCTGACCTCAGCCAGCAACTGGGCGCCAGTGAGCAGGCCCAGCGGCTGATGGAGGAGAAGCTGCAGAGAAACTACGAGCTGTTGCTGGAGAGCTGTGAGAAGGAGAAGCAGGCATTGCTGCAGAACCTGAAGGAGGTGGAAGACAAGGCCAGCGCCTATGAGGACCAGCTGCAGGGCCAGGCACAGCAGGTGGAGACCCTGCAGAAGGAGAAGCTGAGTGCCACTTTCGAGGGCAGTGAGCAGGTGCACCAGCTGGAGGAGCAGCTGGAGGCGCGAGAGGCCAGTGTGCGCAGGCTCGCAGAGCACGTGCAGAGCCTCTGCGATGAGCGGGACCTCCTTAGGCAGCGGTTCCAGGAGCTGACAGAGCGTGTGGCCACATCCGATGGGGATGTGGCTGAGCTCCGGGAAAAGCTGAGGAGAAGAGAGGCTGACAACCAGAGCCTGGAGCACTCCTACCAGAGGGTCTCCAGCCAGCTGCAGAGCATGCACACTCTGCTGAGAGAGAAGGAGGAAGAGCTGGAGCGCATTAAGGAAGCACATGAGAAGGTTCTGGAGAAGAAGGAGCAGGACCTCAATGAGGCTTTGGTTAAAATGGTTGCCTTGGGGAGCAGCTTAGAGGAAACAGAAATTAAGCTCCAGGCAAAAGAAGAGATTTTAAGGAAATTTGCAAGTGAGCCTCCAAAGGACATGGAAGAGCCACAGAGTACCCCTGAAGAGACAGAAAGGGATGGCACTTTGCTCCCAGGCCAACCAGTCCAAGTCACTAGGGCCCCTCTGGGCCTCCCACACACAAGGCTCGAGGATGAGGACGAGGACCTGGGGGCTTCTCCGGGGGAGGAATACGGTGACGGCAGCCCCAGTAGGGAAGAGAGCATGGTGCCCCCAAAGTCAGTGGAAGTTCTTGACAGGGAGGGCCATCAGCAGGGCACAGCCAAACTCGACCAGGGGGCACCTGGTGTTAAAAGGCAAAGAATCCGGTTCTCTACAATCCAGTGCCAAAGATACATTCACCCCGAAGGGTCCGAGAAGACCTGGACCAGCAGCACATCTTCCGACACCAGCCAGGACCGGTCACCCTCAGAAGAAAGCATGTCCTCAGAGCCTGCACCCAGTGTACTGCCTGCACCTGGCGACTCTGACACGTACCTCTCTATCATCCACTCCCTGGAGACCAAGCTCTACGTCACAGAGGAAAAGCTCAAAGACGTGACCGTGAGGCTGGAGAGCCAGCAGGGTCAGAGCCGTGAGGCACTGCTCGCACTGCACCATCAGTGGGCAGGCACCGAGGCCCAGCTGCGTGAGCAGCTCCGTGCCAGCCTGCTCCAGGTTGGTGCGCTGGCCTCCCAGCTGGAGCAGGAGAGGCAGGAGAGGGCCAGGAGGGTTGAAGGGCATGTTGGAGAGCTTGGGGACTTCCAGGTCAAGAACAGTCAGGCCCTGATGTGCCTGGAAAATTGCCGAGAACAACTGAGATCTCTGCCTAGGGCCAGCCAGGAGGATGAGCAGGACGCACGTGCAGCCTCCCTGGCCAGTGTGGAGAGTGCGCTAGTCAGCGCCATCCAAGCCCTACGGCACTGGCCGGCCCCAGCCGTTGGCGGGGCCCATGCACAACTGGAGACAGGTGGCACCGAGGAGAACGGGAAGCCTGCCTCCCTGCAGCAGTGCCCCCAGCCTGAGCTGACAGAGCAGGAGCGGGTGAGGCTTCTTTCTGACCAGATTGCTCTGGAGGCCTCGCTGATCAGCCAGATAGCAGACTCCCTGAAGAACACGACATCAGATGTCTCCAGAATGCTCCATGAGATTTCTTGGTCAGGACAGCCACTGATGGAATCTGCTGGGGCCCCCGTAGACACCTGGGCCCAGAAAGTGCTGGTGGACGGTGAGTTCTGGAGCCAGGTTGAGTCTCTGAGGAAGCACTTGGGGACGCTGGGAGGAGAGGCAGTCGGTGCCTCAGGAGACGGGCAGCAGAGCATCCCACAGGGCCTGGCCCCCATCCTGGCCAATGCCACGTGGGTCAGGGCAGAGCTCAGCTTTGCCACACAGTCAGTGAGGGAGTCATTCCACCGCAGGCTGCAGAGCATCCAGGAGACCCTGCGGGGCACCCAGACAGCCCTGCGGCAGCACAAGTGCCTGCTGGGGGAAATCTTGGGAGCCTACCAAACCCCAGACTTTGAGAGAGTGATGCAGCAGGTCTTGGAAGCTCTCAGGCTTCCAGCGGGCCATGAAGATGGTGTGCAGCTGTCCTGGGACCTGAGACCCTTAGGAGAAGTCCTGGGCCGAGACTCAGACGGCTCTCAGGAGCCCTTCCATGTGTCTGACCAGAGCCCTGGGGCCTTTGTTGCTATTCAGGAGGAGCTTGCCCAGCAGCTGAAGGAAAAGGCCAGCCTCTTAGGGGAGATAGCTGCTGCCTTACCATCTCTGCCACCTGTGGAATCGCTGAGAGATTGCCAGAAGCTTCTCCAGGCATCACAGAGTCTCTCGTATAGCACTTGTTTTGGAGGCCTCGGTCAGTATTCTTCATTGTTGGTTCAGGATGCCATCATCCAGGCCCAGGTGTGCTATGCGGCCTGCAGAATCCGGCTGGAATATGAGAAGGAGCTCCAGCTCTGCAAGGAGTCCTGGCAGACCCGGGAGTCCTCCTGCTCAGAGCAGGCACAGGCAGCCCAGGCCCTGAGGGAGGAGTACGAGGAGCTTCTCCGCAAGCAGAAGAGCGAGTACCTGGATGTGATCGCCATCGTTGAAAGGGAGAATGCAGAGCTCAAGGCCAAGGCTGCCCAGCTAGACCATCAGCAGCAGTGTCTGGAGGATGCGGAGAGCAAGCACAGCATGAGCAT
Source organism: Theropithecus gelada (assembly GCF_003255815.1). NCBI lineage: Eukaryota > Metazoa > Chordata > Mammalia > Primates > Cercopithecidae > Theropithecus > Theropithecus gelada. The sequence goes on along the minus strand of NC_037684.1, from coordinate 75,905,667 downwards.
GTTCACCCTGCGGGGCAGGTATGAGGAGGAGATCCGGTGCGTGGTGGAGCAGCTGACCAGGACTGAGAGCACACTGCAGGCTGAGCGCAGCCGGGTCCTGAGCCAGCTGGATGCCTCGGTCAGAGATAGGCAGGACATGGAGAGGCATCATGGCGAGCAGATACAGACCCTGGAGGACAGGTTCCAGCTCAAGGTCCGGGAGCTGCAGACAATCCATGAGGAGGAGCTGAGGACCCTGCAGGAGCACTACTCGCAGAGCCTGAGGTGCCTTCAGGACACCCTCTGCCTCCACCAGGGGCCGCACCCCAAGGCCCTGCCGGCCCCTGCCGCCGACTGGCAGGCCACCCAGGGAGAGGCTGACTCCATGACTGGGCTGAGAGAGCGCATCCAGGAGCTGGAGGCCCAGATGGACGTCATGCGGGAGGAGCTGGGACACAAGGACCTGGAGGGCGACGCGGCCACACTGCGTGAGAAGTACCAGAGGGACTTGGAGAGCCTTAAGGTCTTAACGCCCCATTCAGTTTGCAAAGCAGATCCTCCTTGATAACGGGGTGGGTGTGGGGATGTCTGGCTCAGCTACTGTGCAAGCAGAATTGAGGGGATGTGCTGCTGTCCCTCTGCTTGCTGACCGTGCTGTGGTCTCAGCAGGGCCTGGGCCGTGGGCTTAGCCTCTTGTTCAGCATCCCCCGGCGTCCTCCACCAGGAGAACTAGCAGGAGGGCCGCCAGGGTCCCTGGTGGGAGAGGAGCATGTAGTCTTTCCAGCATTTCTCTGCCTTCCTAATGTGGCCTCTCCGTATTCCTGAGAGTAGTCACCAATCCCCTTGCCAGCCTTGCCTCCTTCCTGCCCCCACCCCCAGAAACTCACCTGGCCCAGTCCCAGCCCAAATCTCAGGCAGCTGCCTGAGGACAGCCTTGCAGTCACAGCAACACCCCGGAGAGCCAGGGCCTGGTTGGAGGGCAATCTCCCCCTGATTGCCCTAGGAGAGCACGGTTGGGCAGAGGGTCCCTCTCTGGAACTGGCATTTGATGTGTGCTCTGGTGAGAAGAGCTTTCCCCCTGAGCACAGCCTCCAGCCATTCCTGTCCCCTTCCCCAGGACCTTTACAAGTAGCTTTTCCCCAGAACTGCCCTGCACCCCCGCCCCTGAGGTCCTGGAGCACAAAGGCGACATGCCAGGGCCTGGGGGTGGGGGTGGGCTGAGTGGAGGTCCAACTCTCTGGCCCCACTCTTTGTAGCTACAGACCACACCCACCATGTGTGGCTGCCAAGCGTCATCCCTTAGACTCAAAAGTTTACCATGATACCTGTGCCCTTATGTTCCTCCCACTCAGGAAGCTGCCCCAGTAAATGACTAGGATGACTAAGCCCCTCAAAAGCCATGTTCAGGTGGTGCCTCCCACGCTCATGTGGCAGAGCCAGGTGCACACACAGCCAGCACCATTGTGCAGCGAGCTTCTGACTCCCATGCGGCTGCCACTGCTCCTGTGCGCACATCCCCACAGCCACTGTCCGGCAGGACACCTGTTTTTCCCAGCCCCTTACTCCTGTAGCTCTGAATGGAAACAGCAGCTCACACGTCATGTCTGTGTGATGGACTCGGCCCCACCAAGACACACAGGTTGTCAGTGAGCACCTCTGGAGAGCTGAGAAGCTTTTTTTTTTTTTTTTTTTGAGACAGAGTCTCGCTCTCTTGCCCAAATTGGAGTGCAATGGCGTGATCTCAACTCATAGCAACCTCCACCTCCCAGGTTCAAGCGATTCTTCTGCCTCAGCCTCCCAAGTAGCTGGGATTACAGGCGCTCACCGCTACACCCGGCTAATTTTTTTTGTATTTTTACTAGAGACGTGGTTTCATCGTGTTAATCAGACTGGTCTCGAACTCCTGACCTCAGGTGATCCACCTGCCTCGGTCTCCCAAAGTACAGGGATTACAGGCGTTAGCCAGAGAAGCTCTTTTTCACCATTCTTTCCCCAAATCAGTCAAAACCTTTTAAAAACCATTATGAGTTGTGAGAAGGTTTCAACAGCTATCTTTTGAAAGTGTGTGTATGTGATGACACTGTGGTCAGTTCACCAAAAGCAGCACCCAGATGGGGCCAGGTGCACCTTGAAAAGTTAATTGCACAAACCTTTGCTTTGACCCCAAACATGCTTGCTAGTGTCCTTCCCTGCAGCATCCCAGACAATCAGCAGGGTCCACAGGGGCAGGGCCTGGGCACAGCGATGCCCTGATTCCTGTCTGCATCTGTAAGAGCCCCCTCCACACCAAGGCTGCTTTAGGTTTGCCAACCAGGTGCAGGCGAGGCCCCATGGAGGTGCCATTTTACCACCAGTGAGCAAGAAATCAGAAGGGAGAGGACTGCCTCATGTTGAGAACTGACCAGAGATTGTGCTGAGCCAGTGTCACCAGCAGGGAGAAACAGATGAGGCCCCTCCCAAGGGCTTGGACACTGTCCACTCCCTGCTGCCTTAGCTGCCATTGCATAGTGTCCCCTCCTGTGCCTGGGAGCTTCTAACCCAGGTGTGGGGTTCTCACCCACCCCTGCAGACATACAGAACTTGTAAATAGACAGCACCTTGAGATTTCATCACTTTATGCAGATTTCCACTTGGGTTGTTGGGGACAGGGTCTTGGCCTAACAGCCATCCTCTAATGTCCACAGGCTTCCACCACACCACAATTGTAGTCATCGAGGAACTTCTTTTGGTCCCAGGAATGACTGGCTTAAATTAACATTTGTTTGCAAGATCAGTTATTTTTTAGCATATAGTTTCTCTCCAAAGAAGCAACTGGGTCTTTAAAGATGTCCCAGTGCTTCTGTTAGATTTTTGACTCTTACCTGCTTAATATTCCAAAGCACTCAGATCAAAATAAGGCTTTTCCCAGCAAGTAGACTCAAAAAAAAAAAAGACCTAAAAGATCTATTAATACTAGTTGTGCTCGCTTTAGCAGCACCTCTACTAAAATTGGAATGATACACAGAAGATTAGCATGGCCGGTGCACAAGGATGACACACACATTCGTGAAGTATTCCATATTTTTTTTAATTAAAAAAGACCTATTAGTTAAATGTGTTAACGAGAAGCCACATACGAACCAAAGCAAGTGGGAAGGAGAAAGAAGAGCTCAAACGTGGGGTCTGAAGACCAGGAGCTCCAGAGCTCCGAGCTCCTGCAGCCGTCCTGAGGTGTGAGGGTGGCGGGAAGAGACAGCTGCTTCCAGGTGGAGCCACTGGGAGAGGGGGTGGGATGCCCAGTTATAGTGGCAGTAGCTGAGCTGTTCGCCCAGAGCAGCACATAGGTTACAGTCAAGTCCAGACTGACCACGAGTTTGGAAATACTGCCTGAGGCTCTCAGAGATGGCCATCGCTAAAAGTGGGCCCAGAGAAAGATGCCCAGGCATGCTGATAGGATCTCTTGGTATCCTTTCTTGAATCCACATGCAAGAAGATTAACCAAGTGATGCAGGCTGTGAGCCCAGAGTAGGGAAGCCCCCACACTTGAATTTCGAATGGAATGTGGCCACGTTCTTCCAGTTTTTAAAACTCAGCGAGAGGCCCAGTCCCTTCTCTGAAGCAGACCATGTGAAGGATTTAGACAGAAAGTGTGTGCCTCCATGCTCAAAATAGCTGCACACGCACCCCTCCCAGCAGCTGTGCAGCACGCTCACCTGCTTTGTTAGTGAGTGCAGCTCCGATAACCAGGCCTGGGCTTCCTGGTGTGGCTTGCTCCCATCCTGGGGCATGCATGTGTCGCTCTAGTGAGGTACAGGAGAGCTTGGAAAGCAGGTCTCCTCTCTTGTTGGAGTTAGCAGAGGTACTAAGTCATTGGTGCCCTTCTCCTTTAAGAAGAGAGTAAGAAAGGGCCGGGTGCGGTGGCTCATGCCTGTAATCCCAGCACTTTGGGAGGCCGAGGTGGGCAGATCACGAGGCCGATCGAGACCATCTTGTCGAACACGTTGAAACCCTGTCTGTACTAAAAATACAAAAAATTAGCCAGACATGGTTTTTTAGCAGACGCCTGGTCCCAGCTACTCTGGAGGCTGAGGCAGGAGAATGGTGTGAACCTGGGAGGCGGAGTTTGCAGTGAGCCGAGATCGCGCCACTGCACTCCAGCCTGGGCGATAGAGCGAGACTCCGTCTCAAAAAAAAAAAAAGGTAAGAAAGAAGACACAGGCTAGAAGGAAGGAGATCCTGTAGCCTCATCTTATTCCCTCAGTCAACACCTGAGCATTAAGTGACCAGCTGGAGGTTGTCAGCTGGCTAGTGGCAGAGCCCAACCCCCAGCTCCCAGAAGTGGACTGTGTGTGCCCCCAACCCACTGTGGGTTGAGAGGTTCCCAGCCTGGTGCCCGCCAGGCCACTCCCTATACGTGGAATGGCCTTGGTTCCCTCCAGCAGACAAGTCCCTCATCCCTGTTTTACGGGCCTTTCACTATGTCCCTCCATACCAGACGCAGCCAGCCCCTGCGCACGTGCTCTCTCCTCCCTCCTTCCTATGGGACCCACCTGGCAGCAACGCAGGAAGGTCCGGGATTGGCTGATTTCCATTTCATAGCAGCCTCTCCCAACCCACCATACCAACTTCTTCCAGGAAGAAATGAGGCACAGCACAATCACAGAAATAAGATGTAGAGTTGACTAGAAACACCCTTTTTTGAAGGCTCTGATGGCATCACTGAGAATCCCCAGACAGCCCCAGGGATCCTGCTCAGGAGGCCCATGGTGAAGCACGCTCAGTGAGTGCCCAGTCACAGCTGGGCCTGGACGGGGTGGGATTCCTGGCTCATTTACTAAAAAGGGCCCCAACTTAGAGGTAAAGAAGTCGATGAAGCCCCTTTTGCATTTTGCAGGCCACGTGCGAGCGAGGGTTTGCAGCAATGGAAGAAACGCACCAGAAGAAGATTGAAGATCTGCAGAGGCAGCACCAGCGGGAGCTAGAGAAACTTCGGGAGGAGAAAGACCGCCTCCTGGCCGAGGAGACAGCGGCCACCATCTCAGGTAGGGGGTGGGGTAACTCTGAGGGCAGGGTGACCAGCTTTTCTTGAGCCAGACACACAACTCAGAGGAATGGCCGCTTTTGAATTGCCTTTTGGCTGAGATGTAAGCTTCATTCTTGAAGGGTTCTGTGACTATTCACTCTGAGGCAAAGGCCAATTTCAGGTCCCTTTTGAGAGTTTGTGAGCTGAGAGCGCACACTTCAACCCGACAGCCCCGTCGTGGCCAGCTGCACACAAAGAGCTGTCCCAACCTGTGACTTTCCCGTCCCAACAAGTAGACTGACTAGTGTCAGTCCAGCCAGTGACTTTCCCCCTGACAGACTCCTGTCAATGTGGGACCACTTCTGGCCAGAGTGCCCCTGCCCTCAGCGTGAGGATATGTAGCCTCACCGGCAGGTGGCCCTAAACAAGCACGTCCCCTGTGCCTTGCGCTGCTTTCTCTTTATGTAATCGCCACCTCAGTTGTTTGTTAATTTAGTTCCAAGGAATAAAATACACCAGCACAAAAGCTTGCTTGTTTTATAAACTCATGTTGGCATTTAACATTGACATTTATTTAATCAGTTTGGTTTTCTTCTAACATCAAAAAAAAAAAAGCCAAACGTGCATTCCTTCCAGGGGGAGTTCATGGAGAATTCTCCCAGCCCGCGCCCACCTCAGAGAATTGGTTCATGAGGGGCCAGCCTGTCATGCAAAATCCGACTGCTGATTGAGTAAGCAAGCATCAGCAGTGGCAAGTGCCACTCCATTGTATGGAGCTCCCCACCCCCACCCCTGCCAGCAGGAAGGGCATGACCCCTTGGTGCTGAGGCCGTGTCCTTGCCTGCAGCCATCGAAGCCATGAAGAATGCCCACCGGGAGGAGATGGAGCGGGAGCTGGAGAAGAGCCAGCGGTCCCAGATCAGCAGCGTCAACTCGGACGTTGAGGCCCTGCGGTGCCAGTACCTGTAAGTGGCTGGGCCTGCCCATCTGCCTTTGGGAGGGCCTCTGGAAGGTGGCTGGCCAGGCCACAGCTGGGCCCTTCCTGTGTCTTTGCAGAGGCCTCCAAAAGTTGGGGCCTGGGGCCCATGGGTGCTGGGAGCAACTCAGATGCCCTCCTGTCCAGTGCAGGATGTGGCCCAAGTGGGGCCTCCTCTATTCAGAGAGACTGTTTCTTGAAATGCCAAGAACGAGATGCAACAAACGAAATCTTAAATTCCCCTCTTGTCCAGGGCTGATCCCAGCGACCACCCAGATATGTTCATCAACAGCTGCCCCACTAGCCTACCAGGAGCTAGGCAGCTGGACTTAGTCATACCGGGCAGAAGTGAGAACTAGCACTGCAGTTTAAAACCACTCATGTGCTGATTCCCTCTGCACAGGCAGGATAGAACAATACTAGAGTAACTGCTGTAAACTTTTTTCACTTGGTAGAATTGACACAGCCAAGAGCCCACAGATTGGCCACCATGAACGTCACGGCACTCAGGCTCTACCAGGAGCCTTTATAGTATAGCTGAAGCTAGGGGTCCTGCCTCAGGAGCTGGCAGCGGTCAGTGGCACCCTGTAGAGGCTCATGCTGACCTCGGTCAGAGCAGGGTGGCTCACCTGGAAGCCCCTCATCCCTGGTTCACCTGCATGAGAGATGGCCCTCCTGGATCCAGGGTGGCAGAACAATCTCAGGAAGCTTGGTTTTTTGAGTCTTGTGTAGAGCCTGGTCCTGGCTGTCAGACACAGATGGCTTCGAAAGTGGGTTTACTAAAAACAAATTCTGAGTCAGAAGAGAGTCTAGAAATGGGAGGTCTGTGTGGCCGCAGACTGGATTCTGTCCTGACTGGCATTCCAGAGAAGTGCTAGCTGTAGGACTGTCAGACTGTGAGAAAGGACCAGGGAGGGATGTGAGGGTGAGGTCATCTCTGTAAGGGATCCCTTGCTCTATATGACCCAGGCTGATTAAGACAACAGGCTGTGCAGGCTTGACCTGTGCTTGGCTGTGTCTGATGTCAAGGAGGGACACCGGCCTCTGAGAGGCCTGTTCCTGAAGCAGGCAGAGGAGTGAGTGCTGCCCTCTCCCCAGGGAGGAGCTGCAGTCGGTACAGCGGGAACTGGAGGTCCTCTCGGAGCAGTACTCGCAGAAGTGCCTGGAGAATGCCCACCTGGCCCAGGCGCTGGAAGCCGAGCGGCAGGCCCTGCGGCAGTGCCAGCGTGAGAACCAAGAGCTCAATGCCCACAACCAGGTGAGCCTGCAGCCAGGTGAGCCCAAGGTTAGTCAGGGGCACTCAAGGTCAGGTAGACCCATAGTCAGGTGAGCCAGTGCTAGAGCCAGGCCTCACCCTCAAAGTGGCATGAAGGTCCCTGAGCCACGGAGTGGTCACCTGCCCCAAGGCTTCTCCCTGCCATCCAGCGTGGCCATCTGTGTTGTCAGAATCGTCACCGCGGATAGCTAGAGCAAGGCTGTACTGCCATGTGCACCACCTGCATACACATGATGTCACTCTTGCTTTGACCCTTTCCGAGACTCTCGGGTGTCTTGGTGTCTTCTCTCTGCTCCTCTGAACCTCTGGCTCACTGTTTCTGGGCAGGGCCTGGCAGGGTCATCCCAGTCCTCCAGGATCCTGTCCCTCAGGGACTGAGCTGACACTGTTCGGGGTCAGGCTTACTGCTCACATTTATTTTTGTCAGATTTTTTTCTTAAGATTTGCTTGCTCTGGCTGGGTGTGGTGGCTCACGCCTGTAATCCCAGCATTTTGGGAGGCCAAGGCAGGCAGATCACGAGGTCAGGAGATCAAGACCATCCTGGCTAATACAGTGAAACCCCGTCTCTACTAAAAATACAAAAAATTAGCCGGGCGTGGTGGTGGGCACCTGTAGTCCCAGCTACTCAGGAGGCTGAGGCAGGAGAATGGTGTGAACTCGGGAGGCGGTGCTTGCAGTGAGCCGAGATCATGCCACTGCACTCCAGCCTAGGAGTCTCAAAAAAAATAATAAAAATAAAAATTTGCTTGTTCCTTAGTTAATTGGGGTGCATTTAAATCCTGGCTAATTGAAAGGTTCGAGTCAGGATTCGTTCAATATTGGCTTTTATGTGGGCACCAAACTAAACAGCCCTCTATGACCCAGCCGTGCACAAACACCCCCTGGGACTGGGCACATAGTCTCATCCTCACCTGAGGCCTTCCCAAGGGGTATGGCTGCTGCACAGGGCTGTGTACGAGGCTACTCAGGCAGGACTGGGTCCACTCATTACTGCTGTGGCTTAAAGATGACCCCACAGGAGCTCAGATGGGACCAGCCATGGAACAGATTGACACTAGTTATTGTGACAGAAAGGAATTAAGGATTATCGATTGGATCACACCTACACAGTTCCACAGATACACAAAGAACCCAGGGAAATGGCCTTCCCGGGTCGTGTCATGCGACTTGGCCCCAGGCAGCTCTGGAGTGTCACTGTTGTGTTGCTGTCCCCCAGGAGCTGAACAACCGCCTGGCTGCAGAGATCACACGGTTACGGACGCTGCTGACTGGGGACGGCGGTGGGGAGGCCACTGGGTCACCCCTTGCACAGGGCAAGGATGCCTATGAACTAGAGGTACCATCAGGAGCCAGGCCCTGCCTGACTCAGCTCTGCACCCAGGAGCCCCAGGGGAGTGCGGCATGGCCCCTTACAGGGTTGTGGGAGGGACAGACCTGAGACAGCAGGAGTCGCAGGGTCCAGGAAGATCCAAGTCACCTGGAGGTGGCGAGGAGCAGTGAGCTGCCAAGTGGCGTGAGAGCCACTAGCCGAGCGGGGCCCTCGAGAGGCTGTGGGGATCCTGACCCCATCTCACTCTCCCCACCCACTCCTCTCCATTTCTGCCATGCCGCAAACACCACTCAAAAGGACACGTTCTGTAGCCATGTGGCTGCTGCAGCTCAGGTCAGGGAGGCTCGCTTTATGTCAGAATGATAGATTCTGGAGTATAGGGTGTCCTTTTAGGAAGGCACTTAGATTTCTCCACGTTCAATTAAAATTTCACCCTAAAATGTGCTAAAATTTCAGCACTCAGCCAGCCAGAGCTCATCCGGCTGGGCCGGTTCTGGTGGCTTCGAGCTTCGTCTCTGTAGTGGAGCCACCTCCTGGCAGCGACACTGAGAGGCCAAGGCTGGGAGGGAGCAGTGCTTGGTGTGATCAGCTCCTGCCACAAGTCCAGGTGTGAGGCCTCTGTCTGCTGTGCCTGTGCCTTGTACTAAATGAGTGCTTTACCAAAAAGGCGGGCAGGAGAGGCTGAGTGAGTCTGACACAAGTGTCAGTGGTAACATTTCCTGATTCTCGCGGGCTTGGTCCCCAGAGACAAGCAGGTCTAGCTCACAGCACCCCAGGCTGAGGAGGGAGTCCTTGGCACTGGGAGGAATCACGGCCATTTCTTTCCTCTTCCTGTTTCTGTATGTGAGGCTGAAGCTGTGAGCGGTGTTTAAACGATGCTTCCCCGCGTTGGGCACTGCGGGGCTGCCCTGCTCACTGGTGATTGGAGAGCCCTCTGCACGCTTCAGCCTGCTCTGGAGACCCTGGTTCATTTACTCCTGAATATTGGTCCCTAATCTCTCTGTCATTTTAGGTCTTATTGCGGGTAAAGGAATCGGAAATACAGTACCTGAAACAGGAAATTAGCTCCCTCAAGGATGAGCTGCAGACGGCACTGCGGGTAAGGCCACCGCACCGCAGGAGGGCGGGTACAGGAACAGGCTCTAGGTGACATGCGCCTCCTGAACTCAGGCTGGGGCTCAGCGTGGGTTCTTCTGAAGCAGATTTTACTCTTGTGAGGAAGGCACTTTCCAAAATCAAGTTCTCTTGAAAGACCAGCCTGCAGGCAGGTGCTATGGGAACGTGGACATGAGCAACCTGCCTGGCCTGGCTCCAGCATCAGTGTGTATGTGCTTTTTGTGTCCTTTGGGAGGAATGTTCCAGAGAAAAGGCCTGTGAAGTGAGGCAAGGCTTGACTTCCATTTGAGCCACCTCCTGGCTTTCACCAGCCTCCTCCAGGGACACCTGGAATCAGGGGAGACGACAGAATCATTGGTGGTCACTCAGTCACCTAGGGAATCCAAGACACAGAGACGGTTTTCCAGGCTAAAGCCCACAAGGGAGGGGCCTGGGCACTCAGGGCCACACCAGGCTGGTCGGGTAATCCCGGAACTGCCTCCTGCACTCACGGGGCCTGGAGATTATCCTTCCACGTCCTGATGGCTGTGCCCGTGTCCTCAGGCCCCATGGTTTTTCCTCTCTGTCCACTTTCTGCCTCTAGAAGACAGAGGTGAACAAGCCTCCTCTCCTGCCCAAAGCAAGCCTCCCCACCGTATTCAGTCCCCAGGGAGACAGGCCACATTGTGCGTGCTCCTCTTTCCTGGATGTAACTACCATTCTCTGTCATTTCACTCCCAAGGACAAGAAGTACGCAAGTGACAAGTACAAAGACATCTACACAGAGCTCAGCATCGCGAAGGCTAAGGCTGACTGTGACATCAGCAGGTTGAAGGAGCAGCTCAAGGCTGCAACGGAAGCGCTGGGGGAAAAGTCCCCTGACAGTGCCACGGTGTCCGGATACGGTGTGTCCTTGGGTCATGCCCTCTGGGCTATTGCTGGGGGGCTTCTGGGGGTTTGGTCATAGAGGTTTCCCGGTGCTTGACTCGAGGCAGAAGAGTCCCAGTGATGCTTGTAGACCCAGGCATCCCAGTGGAGCAGGAGCACCAGCCTCACACAGCTGCCCCAGACAGGCCTTGCTCTCCCCAGCGCAGCAGTGGATGCTGTGCTGATTGCTCTAGGGAGAACCCATAATATCAGCATAATATTTTCGAAGTAATAACAAGTCTTGTTTTTCTAAAGAACTCAACCACTGGGCTGAAGTAGCTCTCACTAGCTGCTTGATCCTAGGATTTGACTATAATATCTGTAAAAGGCCATAGAGTGGAGAATGGGAGGGAGCCCCCTGCTTTCTGAAATGAACAGCAGGACTTTTTTTTTCTTGGCTAAAAACATTTAGGTACCCTGTGAAAAATAGATGGCAGGGAGGATGAAAGAGTTAACATTTTATCAAGCACTTTCAGCTCATACGTAATTTTTTTTTTGAGACTGGGTCTTGCTCTGTTGCCCAGGTTGGAATGCAATGGCGTGATTTCACTGCAGCCTCCGCCTCCCAGGCTCAAGGATTCTCCCACCTTAGCCTCCCCAGTAGCTGGGACTACAGGCGTGTACCACAACACCTGGCTAATTTTTATATTTTTAGTAGAGACAGGATTTTACCGTGTTGCTCAGACTGATCTCAAACTCCTGGGCTCAAGCGATCCAGCCACCTTGACCTCCCAAAGTGCTGAGATTACAGGTGTGAGTCACTGCACCTGGCCAGATTATACATAATTTCATTTGACCTTCATCTTGATTTTTATATAAAGACCCACAAACAGGAAAAGATGTGCTAGCTCACTAATACCCCCCCCAAAAAAAAATCAACTTTTTTTCTGTCAGGCAAGGAATAGTGATTATGGTGGTACTGACAGATGCTGGGAGGAAGACTCCATTTTTCCATAAATACCTTGAGTAGTCAGACTTGGTGGTAGGCCTGGCTACCCAGGAAGCTGAGGTGGGAGGATCACTTGAGCCCAGGAGTTCTGGGTGGTCACGCACAAAGCTAAGTCGATCAGGTGTCCACACTAAGTTTGGTATCAATATGGTGACCTCCTGGGAGTAGGGGATCACCAGGTTGCCTAAGAAGGGGTGAACTGGCTCAGGTCAAAATGAAACAGGTCAAAACTCCTGTGCTCAGGCACAGTGGCTCACACCTGTAATCCCAGCACTTTGGAAAGCTGAGGTGGGCAGATCACTTGATCTCAAGAGTTCAAGACCAGCCTGGGCAACATGACAAAACCCTGTCTGTACAAAAAGTACAAAAAAACTAGCTGGGACTGCTGGCATTTATACACCTGTAGTCCCAGCACTACTTAGGAGGCTGAGGTGGGAGGATCACTTGAGCCCAGCAGGTGGAAGTGGCAGTAAGCCATGATTGCACTGCTGCACTCCAGCCTGGGTGACAGAATGAGACCCTGCCTCAAAAAAAAGAAAAAAAAAAAAAAAGCCTGTGGTGAGCTGTAGTGGAATCACACGTGTGAATAGGCACTACATTCTAGCCTGGGCAACACAGCAATAATCTGTCTCTTAAAAGAAATAAGAGGGCTGGGCGCGGTGGCTCACGCCTGTAATCCCAGCTCTTTGGGGGGTCGAGGTGGGCAGATCGCGAGGTCAGGAGTTCGAGACCAGCCTGGCCAACATGGTGAAACCCTATCTACCAAAAATACAAAAATTAGCTCTCCGCGGTGGCACGTACCTGTAGTCCCAGCTACTCAGGAGGCTGAGGCAGGAGAATCGCTTGAACCCTGGAGGTGGAGGTTGCAGTGAGCTGAAATCGCACCACTACACTGCAGCCTGGCGATAGACTCCGTCTCAAAAAAAAAAAAAAAATAGAGAAAACAAAAAACCTCACACATGCACAGGATGTGTGATATGACTCAATATATGTTTGTGTTACAGGTATTTAAGTAGACATTTGTAAGAAGCCTAAAGGACTGCTGTCTGAGTGGGTGGATGATGAGAAGGCCTTGGCCTTGCCATCTTGCTTTAGACAGTCCTTGCGCTACCAGGAGGAAGGTGGAGAATCATGGATAATGGGGGTAGGGGTCTGCTCAGCATTGAGATCCCACAGTGGAGTGAGAGGACCAAGTCGCTTTGGAGGGAATGCTGTTCTGGGCTACAGTCACAGTGCAGGAAGCCCTGGCAGGGCCCCACATACACATTCTCCCATTGTGCTGGTGTTTTGTGGTGGTCTGAAAAGATCTAGCATGTTTTATGGTTATTGGCTTTTAATTCCCTTAGAGTTGTTTAAGGAAGTGTCCTAAGTATGCTGCAGTAGGAAGCTTGGGAAATGTTTCAGGATTCAGTCAGGTTCCATAGGGTTTTAGAAAGCAAAGATAACAGGTCTGTTTGTTTTCATTATATACTTCAGATATAATGAAATCTAAAAGCAATCCTGACTTCTTGAAGAAAGACAGATCCTGTGTCACCCGGCAACTCAGAAACATTAGGTCCAAGGTGAGACTGGGGTCCAGCCCCCTGGTGGGAAGGGCTTGAGGGACACTGGGGAGAGGAGCCCAAACTGAAGTAAGGGTGCTCCTGTGGGCCACAGCTGCGAAAGCCCAGGGCCCAGCACTCAGCCAGGCCAAGCTCACCCTGCTGGGCTGGTTCTGGTGGCTTTGAGCTCTGTCTGTCTTAGAGCCACCTCCTGGCAGTGACATTGAGAGGCCAGGGCTGTGAAGAGCAGTGCTTGGCATGATCGGCTCCTGCCTCGAGGCCAGGTTTCACCCAGCCCCGCTCGTGTTGGCCTGCTGTCAGCTGTGCCTGTGGTGTTCCTTGCATGTCACTGTTGTGACACTGGTGCCGCCTCCAGGAGACGATGCTGCCTGCTCTCCTTCCCCAGCCAGGAAGCAGCATATCTTCAGTGTGCTGTCCAGAGCCAGTCATGCACAGGAGGGCGGGCAGAGGTGGGAGCGGCACCGCGTGTGTGAGGGATTGGTTGTGTGTCTCATGTCTACTCTCTCCTCTGACAGTCCGTAATTGAGCAGGTCTCGTGGGATACCTGAAATGCACCCGCTTCCCGGCCCATGCAGGAGGTAAACCGCCTCTCCCACTGCCTGCATGCACTGCTCACACCCCCATGGCAAACGCCTGCGTCATGGTTACTTTATTTCAATTCATCCTGCTCCAACATACCAAATCCAAGTGAGGTTTCTTTAACCTGCTCTGGGGAGTTAATTGGCACTCTAACCTCTTAACAGAGATGACCCTGGCAGTGAGGCACTCCTGTAGCCTGGTGGGCAGGCAGAGAGCCAGGCACCCATCAGCATATGCATGTTGGATAATCTGTGCACAACGGATGAACTCACTCCACCCTCTCAGGGGACACCTGTCTTGCCCTCTGTCACGAGGTAGTTTACAGATGTCCACACTGGCAAGGGAAGTCTGCCATCACCAAGGGGCTCGCCCACCTAGTGACCCACTTAGTGGCCTCTGTCAAGGCTAACAGGCTGGTCGTTCTAGGAATGGATAAACCAGGACTAGAGCTTGGTGAAGATGGTTCAGAAGAGCATGATAACTATAAGCAATAAGGGCAAAATATTTACCAGTTTTGTTTTTTTTTTTCTTTTTTAGTAAAACAAAAGCTTCTCACTAGGTGCCATTGAAGGCTCTATCCCAGAGAGGAGGTGGGGGCAGGCCCATGGTGGGAGATACCCTGAGAATGAGTAGTTGCTGGCTCAGTGGCTTGATCTCATACATTCGGAATGAGAACGTGGAGGAAAGCAAGAACCACGTCTTCCTCCTTATGCTAGTCCTTTCTCAAGCGTACCCACAGCACCCTGCCGGCCGAGGGACTTCAGCCTGAGGCTTGGCTAAAGAGTTGAGGGTTTTAAGCCTGGTCAGTTTGGTTTTATTTTTCTACAGTCCTAAGTCACCTATACCCAAATATGGTTTAGGGTCGATTGAAAACTTAGCTTGGGCGTTTTTCTTTAAACATAAAGAACATTTTGTTTAGCAAAAGGAAACTTGTTTTTTGGTTCATGGTTTTCTTACTGAAGATTCTACTACTTATTTGAGGCTAAACTCTAGCTAGTATCTTTGAGCTTTTCTTGAAGGAGTTTGAAGTTTACTATTAGTGATTTGGGCTTTTGGACCATGCCTATAAGTGACAGTCAGGGGAGGGGACCAGCTGTCACTGACAGGACCCTTCCAGGGAGGCTGTGCGACACCCACGGGCCCCTGACAGTAACTCTGTGCAGTGAGTGGGTGGGGGCCTCTCACTGTGGCTGGGAACCAGCCAGAGCAGGGATGAGGGAGCAGACTGTCTGGGCCCCAGGGAAGACTGAAAAGGATGGAGAGAAACCCCAGGATGGGGTCCTCCTGATGTGTTTTTAAGTTGATGTTTGGCTTGGCTGGGTTTCTGTAATAACAAAGTCCTTGGAGTGCAGGGCCAGTCCAGGGACTTCACAGATGTCTGCGGTGCAACGGGGCAGGATGGGGCCTTGTTGGCGCTCCCAAGAGACATTAGGAGGCACAGGCATGGGTGGGTATCATCCTTTTCCTCAACTATATCTGAAAACTCCACCCAACCCTTTAAGAAGACAGGAATGAAGTTGCCCAGAAACCGTACTTCTCATTGGTGTTTTTGATATGGCATCTGATGTGCACTGATCTGTGTCTTTCGTTCTGTTCTGTTGTTCTGTCCTGTCTCACTGAAAAGGACCACAAGTTTCAGCTGCCACAAAATCAAAGCCAGCAAGTTGCTTAAGAGCAGCATAGCCTCTTCTGGGATTGAGACCAGAGAATGCTTCCCTCGGGGTTCTTAAGGGGCCCCTGTGTTAGTGCTCAGCTCAGTATGCGGGGCTGCAGGAGGCACTCAGTGGAGAGACCAGCCTGGGGGAGATGAACCCCAGAGGGAGCTGACTGAGCCCCGAGGGCCAGGCACGGCAGTCGAACCTGTGCAGGGGTCCTTGGGCTGAGCAGCCACCAGGAGAGAATCCAGAGGACGTAAAGAGAGAGAAAGCCTCCCGGAGCCAGTTTGGGAATAGCGTAGGGGGTTTCGCTTACTTCCCACCCTTGGAATTGTAGCAAGCCCAGCATCACCCGAGCCTGAGCTCTGCCCTTGTCACTGGGGCAGGAGCCAGCAGCGAGCATGCTGGGTGCTATGGCTGTCAGGGCGCTCCCCTCCCCTGGGCCTGCTGTAGCAGAATTCTGGGGCTTCTCATGCAGTGCCTGCAAGGAGCAAACCAAGGCCTTAGGGGTGTCCAAACTCACTACAGTCCTGACAGAAAGTCCCCAGCAAGCAGGAACCGGAATATGACAGTGACATCCCCCAGCCATGCTCCGGGGTGTGCCTCTGAGTAGCACTTAGGCTTCGGGCTGCCTGCCTGCCTTGGCCCCAGCCCCTTTAGTGGTGACCAGATGTCTACGCAGGTCCTCTGCAAGACTGACTGCTGTGAGAACCCTGCACTCTGCGGGGAGGGACCCCAAGGGCACCTAGGAGCAGGCATGGGTGTTGAAGCACATCTGGGCTCAGAATGGGAGATGGATTTTCTCCCCATTCCCCTACCCACTCTCTGTGGCAAGCTTCCAAAGAAGCCCTCTCAGACACGCACAATTATCAAGCTGTAACAATTGCTTGAGGTGAGGCTCACCTGGACCAGTGAGTTTTAAAATGCTTAGCAGCAGAACCATTTATTTAAAAATAACATTGTTTATTTATTTATACAGACACACAGCTCCAGAATATAACAAACAAGCAGGTCTGTTCTGGGTAGAGCTGGGTGGGGTGGGGGACCCTGGAGCTCCCCCTTCCCTTGAGCTTTGGAGGGAGCCTCAAGCTGGCCAGCCCATGCTCAGTCCCCAGTCCATCACACCAGGGCCTCCAGGACGGTGTCAGAGTGTGCCTGAGCCTAAGCTAGAGACTCCCCAGTAGATGGGGTATAGCCTGCAGTTTCACGTTGCTCAGGTTTTTGGTTGAAACTGGTAGAATCGTGCAGACCCTGAGCTAGAGGCCATCCCTTCAGCTTCTGATTTCTCAGTAAAGCCTGTACCTGCACCAGCTCTGGCAAGGGTAAGCCATGGGGAGTCGGCAGGGCTGTCTGACGGCGACACTTAGTGTGAAGAGGGAGATGAGTGAGGAGCCACGGCACTTTCCAGTCAGTACTGGAATGCCCTTCATTTCCAGTCATTCTTTGAAAAGTGCTCTTCCTTTTCTTACTCAGAAATTGAATGATTGAGGAAAGTCTGTAAGAATCAGATGGAAAATATTCTGTCCCGCAGTTAGTAAGATCTCATTCATCTCTGGACGTACAGATTTAAGCTTTAGCAAGATCCCACGTGAACAGAGTATTGGTTTTACGTTTTGAAAATCTTACTATATATGTTGGCGTGTTCCCAAATCCCCATAACACAGGCCTCTGATCAGGGAATGCCAGAAATGGGTCTGAGGGCAGCGGGCGCTGCAGAGGCGCTGTGGGAGCGAGGCCCTGTCCCGGCACACCCATCCTGCTGGGGATGCCCTGGAGCATCTGGTCCTCCTCAGCGGAGGCTGTCAGGTGAAGAGTCTCTCCGGAGCTGGATGCGGACAAATCCACACACAAGACAAGACACGGGGATGGGCAGTCTCCTCGCTCATTGCACTGTTTTCCCTGGCTGGATTCGTCTGATCACTGCTTGTCTAAAGAGCCCTCAGCTCAGAATTTAGCTGCTTAAACACATGGTCTTGTCTCTCTGATTTTTTTTTCCTTTTTCATCCAAGTAATTTTCTGAAGGGGAAAACATCCTCCACCAATAACAGCATTTCCCGGGGCCTCTCCTCCTGGCATGCCCACTAACCGCACCTGCACCCGGCTCTCTGACTGATGCCGGCTCCACCAGCGGTCTGGTCTGGTCCGGTCCGGTCCGGTCCAGTGCAGGGGGTCTAACGGTGTGTTTATTTTCTCCTCCTGCTTTGTCTCTACCCAGAGTCTGAAGGAAGGCCTGACGGTGCAAGAACGGTTGAAGCTCTTTGAATCCAGGGACTTGAAGAAAGACTAGCTGTGTCCCATCCAAGTTGAGCACGCGCCTTCCCCAGCTTGCAGCAGCACACCCCGAGCGCTGCTTTTCACCTGTACCTTTGTTTTATTATTATTATTGCTGTTGTTGTGATCGTTAACTGTGGGCATGGAATGTGTGAGGCTGGCTTCTGGGTTGTCCACACCACTCTGCTGTGTTGACTTCCTATTGTCTTCATCAAAGCTCTTTTCCGTGGTATTCTAAAATTAGGCCAGCAGTGGGGGCTGGGAGGGCATCTGTGTTAGTCCCTTCCTGGCTGTGACCCGCTGCACTCACTGTCAGTATTAAGGCCCAGCAGCCTGTTGATAAGCTACCCTGTCTCACCACGCGCTGGTGTGGAAACAGGGCCCAGCCAGCACGCCTCAAGGTAGATGGAATCCCCACTGGTCAGAGAAAAAGCCATGCGGACACTCCAGCTTTTGGCCTGGGTCACAGCACTGACTCCTCACCCGCTAGTCTGGCTGTTAAGAGGAGAAGGTGCGCTGCCTTCCGGCCTGGGAGGAAGACAGCATTTTGTATCTGTTCCACTGATGCAGCTTAGAACCACACCCCTGAGAATCGTGGCAAACCTTTCACAACCTGGAAAATGTTGAAAGCAACCATTCCTATTTTTGTTTGTTTTTTATTAAATCTTGCACAAAACCCCCGGCCCCTCTCCTTCCTTCCTTCCTTCCTCTGCTCGTTCCTTTCTTGGTCTCCAGTAACCCTGGTCTTTTCATAACTACTCAAGATTGTTAACCTGCAGCCCAGGTTTCAGACTCTGATTGCAAAAAGTGAATTCCCTCCAGGAATCATTCAAAGCGGGGGAAGGTTTGGGGGGTTTGGGTTTTTTTAACCTTTTGGAGAAGAAACCGTCACATTGCTTTGGAAAAGGTTGAGAGGAGACCCCTGTTAAGTCAAGAAGAAAGTACAGAGGATGTCAGAATCTGATGAGAACAGCACATTAGTGTATATTCAGACTCTGATCTTAACTCTCATTTAATTAATCTGCGCTCTGGAAACCTATCTTGCAACATTTACTTTTAAAAGAGCCTGTTTAAAGTAAACCTATACTACCAGTTTTGCTTTTTCTGAAAGTTTGAGGAAGACCTTTTTAACTACCACAAAACATTCTACAACAATTCTTGAAAATCTCCTAAATTGGAGTCTCTATTATGGCCCCATGAAAAGCATTAATTCCATTAAGATAAGGAGTATAAACCCTGGCTGGTGGAATAGGTTCTGCTACTTTAGGAGCAAGGTGGGGTGTGAGCAGATGATTTTCATGCCAAGAACATGCTTTCACTTTGTATTCATGCTTGAGTTGGTGTGATGGTCTCTGTGGGTGCGTGGATGCTTTGGGAGTAGAAATCTAGAAATCCTGTTGCTCAGTTTCTAGATGAAGTCATGAGCATGGCCATCTGTGGAGCTCTGGCCCCGCCCCCAATGTGCAGAAAGGCTGGGAGAAAGGCCTGGAGTTTTCATGTGTTTTAAGACCCAGGTTTAGGTGCTCTCTTCTCACTGGAATAGCTGAGTGCTCTCCACTGGCATCAAGCCCTTTCCACAAGTTTTTAAGGCTCTTAACCCACACTTTCACTCCTCTGCTACTAGTCTTCAGTGTTGTTAACAGCAAGAGAAAATTGGGTTTGTTTTAAAATCTACTTCTCTGAGGTGGCACAGTTGTGCAGCTGTAGTCCCAGCTACTCAGGAGGCTGAGGTAGGAGGATCGCTTCAGTCCAGAAGGTTGAAGCTGCAGTTAGCCATGATCATGTCACTGCACTCCAGCCTGGGCAACAGAGCAAGGCCCCATATCAAATACAGATACACTTATCAGACCCCCCTGACCATTTAGATTAGCAGTGCTTTGAGAAATGCACTGTGACCTTTCTGTGTCAATGGGAATATACAGAAGGAACGTTCGGGACCCCACTGTCCCCCACAGCCCCATTGTTGTCTACAGCACACTGCTGGGACACACGAATGCTCCAGGACAGACAGGGACCTGGTGTGCGTCAGGATCTGACCAGACAGGAGTTTTTGCCTGTTACCTGGGTGCTACGATTTCGTGCCATTCTCTGAGGTCCACCACCTGCCTTGCCTGGCGTGGTTTCCTTCGTGATCATCCCTGCTGCCCCTGGGGACAGACCCACTGGCCCTTCTGCAGACAGCTTCCTGCCTTCTGCCCTCCAGGGGGTTCTGGGCAGAGTCCATGCTTGGAGACAGGATCTCTCTGCCTTCAGCCCTCACAGTGCTTTAAATTAAAGCAAGTTTGCCCATAGGTCAAAAGAGCATTTGATTCACTTTTTTCCATCACGTATCCCTCGAGGCTGGACTTCAGGAATCCTAGAAAATTAATATGAGTGCAGCATGTAAGGGGTCAGTGACAGGCCAGCTGGGCATCTGTATTCCTCCCTGCCACAGGCCTCTCCCCCGGGGCTGATTTAGTGTAGGGTATTGCCAGGAAACGGACTGAGGCTGCTTTGCTAAGAGCTCCTGAAAATGCCCTGGGCCTGCCCTGGCGTTTCTGAAGAGCCCTCACAAGGGACAGCCACCATGTGGGTCAAGGAAGTCTGGGTTCCCTGCTGGTGGGCTCCATCTTGCGATGGAGTGAACCAGGTGAGAAAGGATGACGATGTTCTTCGTGTTCCACCTAGACGTGCCCCAGGAACAGAGACTTGCCCAGATGGCAACACTGGCACAGATGTTGATGGCTGCCCAACTGGTGCCACACTGAGCAGGGAGCATTGTGCTGCACAGGGCTGGGCCCTCTCTCCAGTTTCCTTCCTGCAGGCATCCAAACACCCTGGAAAGGTTTTAGCCCCTGAATTCCAGGGAGAAGAAAGAAGAACAGTGAAGAAGTAGAACTGGTTTCTGTGTGGGGAGAGGAAAGTCTTAGGGGCAGCTGCGGGCGGGGTCTCAGGCTGCTCCTTGGCACCACCCACACAATAGTGAGCTTTCCCAGCTTTACCGATGAGGAAGATGTTCAAATAGATAAGACTTCAGCATTTTAATTATTTTCCTATAAATGTATTTATGTGTAGTATGCTAGCACCAGCCGGTAAGCTGTGCCCCACATATGAGTGGGAAAGTGAGGCTTGTGTGAGTTTTTGCGGGCATGTGCGTAGTTACCTTGTGTGCACACCTGCACGTGCAGAATAGTCACTTTCTGCTGGTCAGTTTCTTTATCCACACATGGTGCCCCAGCCCCAAGCAGGTGTGGAGACCAGCGTTTCAGAGGACGCACTGTCCACAGCCTCCCAGGTCCGAGTGGATCATGGGGCAGGGGTGGAGGCGGACAGTGCGCTGCCCTGTGAGCTGGAGGCCTGTGCTTCAGGGAGTCATAATGGGCCTGTGCTAAGTGGGTGATGCGGTGAACATCCCAGGGTGACTAGAGATAGCAGCATCGCGAACTTGTGGGTTTATTGAACAAGAGGTAACATCAGAGAGGATCTTGCCTTCAGATTCAGCAAGTATGAAGGCAGAAGAGCATGGAGACCAAGGCCCCACAGCCTGCTTAGTGATGTGGAAGGCCCAGCAAGAACCTGTTTCTGCAGCAGCCACCAGCTCCTGTCACTCTCTGACCCTCCAGCTCATGCAGCCATACAGGGAGAAGAGGGAATTTTGGCTGTTTAAAGAACACAGTTGTGAATCTCAGAATGTGCCTGAAAGGAATACTGACAGATAAGGCCGGAAACAAAACTGATGGCTTGAAAAACATTTTTATCGAATGTGTTTACTACCATTTGTTTTACTACAGAGGTAGATGGGACTCTTAACTTTTGGGTACTTGGAAACATGCTGAGAATTAAACACAATCCTGATCATCACTCCTGCCTGGCCGTCTCCTGGGAGGTTGCCGGGTGCCACAGAGCTGGAACACACCAGAGCCCGCTAGGTGTTTGCAGGGCCCTGGAGGCCAAGGCCACTCTGTGTGGGGTCCCTGTCGGCAGCCAGGTCCCCACACAAACAAGTAATCCTGTTCGGCCTACTTGGCTTTGAACATGACCTACAGCCTAATTTGGGGTGTAGGGGAAGCTCTGCTGTCCCCTGCTCCTTTGTATGTTGGGTGAGTTTAATGGCTGGCCACATACCCCTTTCTCCCAGCTACTCATTCACGGACTTGCCTAAGTTCTAAGACAGTCGCACTTAGAAAAGAATGCGACACATCAACATTTACTGTTCCTGAAAAAAAAGAGTTTGCTCAACATGGTCCTAAAGAAGCTTGGAATTTATAAGACCTTCCTTTATAAAATAGTGTTTTGGGGGGAGTTGTTGTTTGTTTTTTGCTTTTTTTTGTTGGTTTGTTTTTTGTTTTGAGACAGAGTCTTGCTCTGTTGCCCAGGCTGGAGTGTGGTGGCACAGTCTCGGCTCACTGCAACCTCTGCCTCCTGGGTTCACGCCATTCTCCTGCCTCAGCCTCCCGAGTAGCTGGGACTACAGGCGCCCGCCACCACACCTGGCTAATTTTTTTTTGTATTTTTAATAGAGATGGGGTTTCACCATGTTGGCCAGGATGGGCTCGATCTCCTGACCTCGTGATCCGCCCGCCTCAGCCTCCCAAAGTGCTGCTGGGATTGCAGGTGTGAGCCACTGTGCCTGGCGTATAAGATAGAGTTTTTTTTAAAAAACCTGTGACCCCATTGTCACTAAGGGAGAAAGAAATTAAGTATTGTCAAAGTTTTATAAAGAATGGAAACGTATGATATTATACTTCGAAGGAATTTGATGTTGAAATTTTAAAGAAAATTTGTCATGTTGATGAGAAAGCTGCACTTTCCTGAGAGCGTCATTCATTTTAGGGTGTGAGGTGAAAATGCTGGCTAGGCGAGTCACAGGTCTGATGTACAAGGAATTTGCGTTCTAAACAGGTCGTAACTTGCCGGAAGGTCCATGTTGGAGCACTAAGAGGTGACACAGGCCGGAGACGTCTCGTTTCCCCTTTCCTGCAAGCTGGCATCAGCCCTGTGTTTTCTCCTTTCAGCTGAAATGAGCGAAGGTTCTCGGTGCGGGCAAAACAGCCCCATTTCTGAAAGGATTTGGGAAGAAAGCTGCTGGTAACTTGCTTATTAAAAAGTTCCTTAGAATGAAGGCATCTACACACTGTTTTCCCACCTTTCACCTTCCTGGGCTTTCCTGCCCTCCAGCATTCTTCTGAAGAGAGGTTCCTAGCCCACTCAGCGCAAGCGTCTTCAGTGGGTACTCAGCAGCTGAACGTGGGTTTTCCACGCACTTCAGACTTGGAGGTTGGCCATGTACAAGCACACTCCTTCCCTCCCCAGGCCTCTCCATGCCACCACCCGCTTTAAAGATGTAAACGCAGTAGATTTCTCATCCCATAAAAGGTCATCTTCACATCGAAAGGTGAAGGCCGCCACTGTTCTCAATGCCAAGCAACAGAGCGTTCTGAGATGGGCGTTCTTCCTTGCACAGCAGCTATGGCAGGTTGTTCTGCAGCCACCCCTTAGAGGGGGCTGTTCGTTGTACCCTTGTACAGTTCTTGTGTTTACACACTTGGGCCGAACAGTTTTCAGCAAGGGCGTGTGTCCACAACCGATGGCAGTAAGAACCACCCTGAGCTGAAGGCTAGTAACACGGTGCTGTAGGCTCTTTAAAAGGAAAGCCTGGCATAAACCCAGTATGGAAAGGTACATGACCAGTTCTCTCAAATGTTGACCCGTTCATTCTCTTGCTCTTTGCAGAACTGTGAGCTTCAAGTATTCTTGCTTCTCTGTAAAGAGAAGACATCTCCCTTCTCTGAAATCCTTCAACAAAAGAAAAGACTCTTGGCAGGGTAGGGGAGTCAGTAGCTCAACACTAGACGTCCCTAGAGATGGGACAGGTTTCCGTCTGAACACGTCTTGGGTCCGAGTCCTTAGGTGTTTGGATGCAATACTTTGTGAATACTGAAGCTACTGCATGCTTGGTGTAGCTTGCAATTTCTCTGTATTTAAAAGCACTGTGTTTATTTTCTTCAAAATAACCTGTATATTATTCAGAGCAAGCAATGTAAATATTACTGAGAAGTTACTGCAGGGATTTTTGTGACAAAGTTTGTATGGGTTTTTAAAAAAATCTTAGACACCCCTTTTTAAGATGGGGAGAACAGGGTTGACTGCACCGTTGAACCCCGCCCAGCATTATAAGGAAATGTTTTTAATGACTGCTGCATCTTTGTAAACGTTTGGTCATCTAACAGATGGTTTTAAAGTATATAATATCTAAAATAACGATAGCCCTGTATCCATACATTGTTTCATTGAAATAATTCTATATTGCCTGTTCTTGGTAGAGCCAGTGTCCTCAAGGAAAATCAGGAAAATGAAGAAAATGATGGCGCCATCTTGACCAGACTTCTGCACAGTAATTTAAGGCTATCATAGGGAGACTTGGTTCAAGGCACAGTTCTGGGATCGGGGCCTAAATGTGAAGTTTCTGAGAACCTTCAAGACCACTCACTGGGCAGGGCTCTGTGTGGAGCACCAGAGCTGTTTGGATTCCCCAGCCCTTTGGTCATATCCTAGAATTCCATGGAGGCTGCAGAACTTCGATGCAGCTGTTTTTTACAACACGTATTTTTGTCAGATTGGTAAGGAAACACTGAGTCACAGAATACTTAAGAATTGGAGACTCCAGTACTGTAGGATGGCCTGGGAGGATGCCCAAGTCCCAAGGGGTGGACACGGCATGTTCCTCGGGCACGGCCTCAGTGGGGGCCTTCCCCAGGCACAGCTTGGTCACCTGAGGAAAGGGTGTTTCAGAGGCGCAGCCACACACACACACAGCGCTTGCAGCCTCACAGTCACGCCCGTCACTCCCCGCCCCCCACCCCCCTTGAGAAGTTAGTGGTGTCACATACTTAGTTTTATAGACAGCTAGGAATAGATTGTGAAGAACACTCAGTTCACTACTGTGTTATGTTTATATCACAAGCTTCAATTAAAATGGATTGTAAAGGATTTTAGGATTTACTTTTAGTATTAACAACTTATCTACTGACATACTGTTAGGATTCAAAACCAGTTAAGTGTAAGAATTACTTCATGTGGTTTTCCTAGGGTGATATTTATAAAAGGTAGAAAGCATCCAAGTGGCTCCTCAGTAATTACAATTCTTAATGATTTTTCTCACAAAACTGTGCCCTTCTGTCAGGGTCAATGTCTCAATTTATTATCAAAGACAAAACATACTGTGCCAAGCTGGGGCACTGTATGTGAACGGAGTGGAAATGCTTCAGTCATCTCTGCCGCAGCTTGTGATTCCAGCAGTTCTGATAAACGTTCTGTCACATGATAAAAAGAAGCAGCTCGTGTAATTCCAACTGGCATTTCATTTCTGTCCTAATGCTAAATGGTAACGCTTAACAGACTAAAAGCCATGTGCAGAAGAAAGGGCTGAATGAGTACCGCCTCCCCAGGTTCCAGTGCAGCGCTCAGCTCTGAGAAGTAGGGGCCTGGAGTCGGGTGAGCCATCCACTGTCAGGCCAGTGTCTCAAGAAAGCCTGATTAGCTGAGCTGCTGCTCTCTTTTTTGAGGGGGGACTTTTGAGGCTTTTTTTTTTTTTTTACAAAGTTTGTGATCAACTATTCACTACAATTGAAGTGTTACTTTGTCAGAATATTTATTCCTTTGTGTGACATGCTAGATTCCCTGGATGTAGCTGATCATTTTTATTTTGTAAATATTACCTAACTTTACATAAACTATATCATAATAAACTATTTTTGCATCACCCTTTGCATGCTGTGTAATGGGATTTTGTTTAGTTGAGAGACATCTACAAATAAGCATGCAGGTCAAAAGTCAAACTGAGCAGTAGCCTCCAGTTCTAGAGTGGGTTGATTTCAGTTTCATTACTTCCTTTTTTTTTTTTTTGAGACAGAGTCTCTCGCTTTGTCGCCCAGGCTGGAGTGCACTGGCGCGATCTTGGCTCACTGCAACCTCCGCCTCCGGGGTTCAAGCGATTCCCCTGCCTCAGCCTCCCGAGTAGCTGGGACTACAGGGGCCCACCACCACGCCCAGCTAATTTTTTGTATTTTTAGTAGAGACGGGGTTTCACTGTGTTAGCCAGGATGGTCTCCATCATGATCCGCCCACCTCGGCCTCCCACAGTGCTGGGATTACAGGCGTGAGCCACCACCCCCGGCGTTTGTTGTTGTTTTGAGCAGGTCTCACTCTGTCAGCCAGGTTAGAGTGCAATGGCACAATCTTGGTTCACTGCAGCCTCTGCCTCCTTGGCTGAAGTGATTCTCCCACCTCAGCCTCCCAACTAGCTGGGACTACAGGCATGCACCACCACACCCAATTAATTTTGCGTTTTTTGTAGAGATGGGATTTCCTCGTGTGGGCAAGGCTGATGTCGAACTCCTGGGCTCAAGCAATCCTCCCACCTTGGCCTCCCAAATTGCTGAGATTACAGGCATGAACACAGTGCCGGGGCCTCATTACCTCCTTTTGAATTACAGTGGATTTTGGGGGGTTTTTTTGTTTTGTTTTGTTTTTTGAGACAGAGTCTTGCTCTGTTGCCCAGGCTGGAGTGCAGTAGCACTATCTCAGCTCACTGCAACCTCCATCTCCCCAGTTCAAGCGATTCTTGTGCCTCAGCCTCCTAAGTAGCTGGGATTACAGGCATGTGCCACCACACCTGGCTTGTGTGTGTGTGTGTGTGTGTGTGTGTGTTTTTAGTAGAGACGGGGTTTCACCATGTTGCCCACACTGGTCTTGAACTCCTGACCTCGGGTAATCACCTGCCTTGGCCTCCCAAAGTGCTGTGATTACAGGTGTGAGCCACCACACCTGGCCAGTTTTCAGCATTTTAGAATTATGGTATTTCACATAAAAATTTGGATTTTACCTGTTCACACACAAGCCATTGTAAGAAATACTTTACATCCAGAATCTAATTAAGGTACACTGCCTCAGTTAAAGAAGCCTTCAGGGGCTAAAGGGACGATGAGACGTGCTGATGGTGGTGATGCTTTTATTAATCAAGGTCCTGTAATTCCCCATCCCTGTCCCTCTTATTAATAGATTTATTTACAATATTTTACCTTTTGCTTAAAAAAGAAAATGCATTTTACATCATGACCCAATATACACACACACCAACAACCTGAAATTTAACAAAATAGAGCACCCTTACTATATACACTTTGATTATTTTGTTCACTTTTTAAAATTCTGATTGTGATCTGCTAAATAAATTTAAAATAACAAACTGGGATTTTTAGGTTGGGTGCAGTGGCTCATGCCTGTAATCCCAGCACTGTGGGAGGCTGAGGCAGGTGGATCACTTGTCGGGAGTTCAAGACCAGCCTGGCCAACATGGTGAAACCCTGTCTCTACTGCAAATACAAAAATTAGCCAGGCATGGTGGCGTGCACCTGCCTATAATCCCAGCTACTCAGGAGGCTGAGGCATGAGAATTACTTGAACCCGGGAGGTGGAGGTTGCTGTGAGCCTAGATCATGCCACTGCACTCCAACCTGGGCAACAGAGCAAGACCCTGTCTCAAAAAAGAAAAACTGGGTTTTTTAAACAATGTATTCACAACCTTTAGAATGAAATGGGTGAAATTTGTGGGAATGTAAACTTTTATCCAGATAACATGGAAAAAAAGTTGATTCTACCAATAGATCAATTTAAGAGGCCAGGCATGGTGGCTCATGCCTGTAATCCCAGCACTTTGGGAGGCCGAGGCAGGTGGAGCACTTGAGGTCAGGAGTCCAAGACCAGCCTGACCAACATGGTGAAACCCCGTCTCTACTAAAAATACAAAAATTAGTGGGGTGTGGCAGTACACATCTGTAATCCCAGCTACTGGGGAGGCCAACTCATGAGAGGCCATCCCAGGAGAATAAGGCAGTTAGAGGGGAATCTTCCTAGAGCCTCTTTTGTGACTGTTGAGCCTACTGCGGGAACGTATTGCTTCTTTTGAAGTTTCCCTCTGGGAGGAGCCAAGATAATCTTACAGGCAAAAAGAGGCTTCAGGTGACACACAGACATTACACAACCCCCTGCCCAGCCCTCACCCTCAGCGAACCCCTGCCTTCTAGCATCACTCGCCTCCGGTGTTGGAGCAGAGGCCGGCCTGCAGTTCTAGGGTCTCCTGGGCATGCCTGCCTGTTACTGGCACAGCAATCTTTGTGTGTGGCCCAAGGATCTTCTATACCCATGGCTGGGGCAGCAGGGCAGAAAACAGCCTCCACTTTTGAGGAAGATTTTAGCACTGCATGTCCTCAGACCCCATTCCCTCAAGGGACATCTCACTTCAGTTCTTTTCAGAAAGGCCCACTGGGCTGGGTGCAGTGACTGGCCTGTAATCCCGATACTTTGGGAGGCTGAGGCAGGAAGATCACTTGAGCCCAGGTATTCAAGACCAGACTGGGCATGAGACCCCTGTCTCTACAAAAAAATTTTAAAATTAGTCAGGTGTGGTGGCTTGCACCTGTAGTCTCAGCTGCTTAGGAGGCTGAAGCAGGAGAATCCCTTGACCCCGGGAGGTTGAGGCTGCAGTGAGCCATGATCGTGCATCTGCACTCCAGCCTAGGCAACAGAGTGAGACCCAGTCTCAGGAAAAAAGAAAGGCTAACTGGCATCTGAAACTTTTTGTGAGATTCAATGTCCCTCTGCTGCTAAGATAAAAATAAGAAAGTATTACATATACGAAATAAAATAATTTCACATTTCTTAAAATATTCCTGTAGGCAGCTTGGCCAGGTTACTTTGTATGCATCCAACCACGGATGGCACTGGAATGCCTTCCACCTGTGCTGGGAGTGGGGCAGGTCCCCAGGTGGCAGGCTGCATGCCACACAAGTCAGGACAACAGCGGGGACTGAGCTTCGCTCCAACTTTTGGTCTAGAGAGACCACCCCAAAGTCTGGACATTTGGAAAATATTTGAAATCTAGGAGGCACCCAATGTGAGGAGCAAACTCACCCGTCCAAACCCAAAGAATGGACTCAGAGACCCGGACAACAGTGAAAGAGACTTTTAATAAGATGGCGTGTCTTATGAGCAGGCACACCCGGCACAGTTTCAACAAGCAGTGTATCCCCTAGTGTGCAGGCTCCTCCTTCCTTACAGGCTGAGTACCATGGGGTCACAATCTTCCCAGACGGTGCTTACTGGTGGTTAGCCGGGGGCTTTAGGCGTTTTCTTTAGGACTGTCTTGCTGCATTTTGTTACAGCCTGCAGTGCATTGCAATCTTAGTCCACTTAGGAGCTCTTCAAGTATTTGACTTATGACCTAAGTAGCTAGGCTGGCTGGTAGGAACAGACAAAGTAAGCTATTTTGCAGGCCAGTAAACTTTCCTTTTAGACTAAACTTTTTTGGTTCGGGTGAGGGCAACTAAGAAAGTGGGGAGGGGGCAGAAGGGGGAGCCGACAAGAAGGCATCGGCTAGCCTGAAGGGCCTAGCACATCCCGTTTCTTCCGTAGTTTGCTGACCTAAGCCAATTCAAGGCACTTTGTCTTAAAAATGAACCACTGTGGCCGGGCGCGGTGGCTCAAGCCTGTAATCCCAGCACTTTGGGAGGCCGAGACGGGCGGATCACGAGGTCAGGAGATCGAGACCATCCTGGCTAACATGGTGAAACCCCGTCTCTACTAAAAATACAAGAAAATTAGCCGGGCGAGGTGGCGGGCGCCTGTAGTCCCAGCTACTCGGGAGGCTGAGGCAGGAGAATGGCATGAACCCGGGAGGCGGAGCTTGCAGTGAGCCGAGATTGCGCCACTGCACTCCAGCCTGGGGCACAGAGCAAGACTCCGTCTCAAAAAAATAAATAAATAAAAAATAAAAAATGAACCACTGTATACCTTATTTCCTTCACCCAAGTAACAGCTTAAAGTTCTACTTTGAGTCACCTGTTCTTTGACCAACAGTTTCTAAATAGCTGTATACTGCCCCCCAAAAAAGTTGTATTTAACAAGGAGCAGCCCCTATTTGAATGATTTAGCAGTAAGCTAAGGCAAAGACACACAGTGCTCACATTCCAGAATAAGAACACATTTATTCAGATGAGCCAGAAGTCCAGGGTCACGCAGCTTCGCCTGCAGGAGATGCTTTACACACTCTCCCATTTTCTTTTCAGAACATACACTGTGGGAATTCACAAACTAAAACAAATTTCTGGTGACTTCCCATCTGTACATTATGCTTTACAGCTTCAATTGAATTTTTTTAAAACTTAACTTCCAAGCTGGCCTGCCTAACACTGTGAGTCAAAAGTAACCCTAAAAAGCAAAAACACACAGCACTGAAGGGTCTCTGGGTGGTCATGTCAGCGTGGGCTGGGGAGGTGAGACCAAGCACATGGCCAGCAGACCGCAGGACGGGCCCTGGGGCTCATCATACAGAAATATGACAAGATAGTGAAGTCACAACTTCAGATGTCATTGGAGCTATCTATATATGACTCACACATTATAAACAACCTGGAACATTTCACAACATATGACACCTGTTCTACCTGGGAATGCAAACCCTGAGCTGAAAATAAGAACACAGATGTGGGAGACACCACAGCCTGAAGCTGCTCTCCTCTTCCCTCCTCTCCTCTCCTCTCCTCCAGTCCCATGATGGGTTACGCTGAGCCAGCAATGTGCATGCACTAACTCCACAGGTGTTAAAGGTAAGGTCACTTCTAAACACGCAACACAATTACCTTAAACATTAGGACGTTAAAAGTTAAAACCCCAGCCAGGCGTGGTGGCTCACACCTGTAATCCCAGCACTTTGGGAGGCTGAGGTGAGTGGATCACTTGAGGTCAGGAGTTCGAGACCAGCCTGATCAACATGGTGAAATCCTGTCTCTACTAAAAATACCAAAAAAAATAATAATAATAATTAGCCAGATGTTGTCGCGGGCACCTGTAATACCAGCTACTCGGGAGGCTGAGGCAGGAGAATCGCTTGAACCCAGGAGGCAGAGGTTGCAGTGAGCCGAGGTTGCGCCACTACACTCCAGCCTGGGCCACCGAGTGAGACTCCATCTCACAGAAAAGAAACAGCTGCTGGCCATCAGTCCTGACAGACCATGGCACTTACTACCCACGGACAGGCTGCTTCAGAGCTTGGCACTGGCAGGCACACTGGTTTTAAAGAGGAATTATGCAAGGAAGCAAGGGAACAGCCAGCCTTTGGTGGCAATGGCGCTCACGGGGTTGCCCGAAGGCTGCTTCTGCCACCCACACCGCACACTCACATCTTCCCTTCCTCCTGACTTCCATTTCCTCTTCCCGCTCTGAGGATCGAGCCCTGACAGGGACAGACTGTGAGGGACAAGGAGATTGTTGGCCCCAACCAACCCCAGTCGTGCCACACGGAGAGAGGGAAGAACTCTCAGGGAGATGCCGAAAGGGGCCACGTCAGCCAAAGCAGAAGGGGCTTTTCTAGAATCAGGGAAGGGAATGGGACCGACCCGGAAAAGGCACTGTGCCTTTTCTGTGCTGTGGCAGAAGCTTTGATTCCAAACCGAGATACGGACCACACTCCTGAAAGCACCCATGGCAGGTCGTGACCGAAGTTATTTTGGCAAAGGGCCAAAGAAAAGGTCTGGCCCAAAATAACTGACCTGAAATAACAGAAATTTCCCCTTCCTAACCTTCTTTCGTTCAACTTAGTATTCTAAGAGATGAGAATTTGGTTTAACGCGAGGCCTCCCTCCCTCAGAAGGCACAGCAGCCCGCAGGGAGGGCTCAGCCCCATTCTTGGTTAGGTTTGGTTTTGCCTGGAGGTGCGGCAAGTTCTGTGCCATGAAAGCGATTTCCCTCCAGCTCTGGAGACAGGCGGGGCACAGCTTCAGTGGCTTTTCTTTTTCTGTGGGAAAAAGGTGTACTTTGTAGGGTTAAACTCTTCCCAGATGCGCTCAAATTCTTCCAGAAAAAGCCGCACGTACTCGTCGTCCTCCATGATGAGAACGTTCTCCCTGTTGTTCTGGATGGCTTGCGTGGTCCAGTTGAGCGAGCCAGTGATGAGCACCCGCTTGTCCACGATGGCAAACTTGTGATGCATGTAGCCCAGGTCCTGATCGTGCCGGACCTGGATCCCTGCAGAAAGGACAAGGTGGTGATTCCATTCCATGCAGGAGTCCCGCCTCCAGTGTGGACTGTTCCTGGGGGCTACTGGCTTTATGCTTCCAGTTTGGTGGGCCAGGAAAGCCCGCCACACTTTCACAGAGTGGTGGCGGCTAAGCTCCCAGGAGGGACACTTGAGAACCACAGAGGGGGACATCACACACGGGGCCAGAGCCTCACACACAGGCCGTGGGGGACCGGGCGGGCCGTGGTCTGGGTGAGACCACACCTCCGAGTCTATGGCAGCCAGTATACTGCTTGCGGTCGAAGCTGTCACTAACCCGGTCAGAGGTGACCAGGGCAAAGACACAGTGTGAGCCTTCAGGTTCTGACTCCTCCACAGCTAAGGCTGAGAGCCGTGCCCACTCTGCTCAGAGAGGCCCCGGTGTCTGGCAGCAGAGCCCAATTTGCTGGCACAACCTCAGCCACCAAGGCAGGAAGGGCCCTAACTAACAACGCACAACTGAATTCTCCTCTTCTGCACCCCCGTTTCCTTCACCAAAGAATCAGGCATCCCCGCCTCTGTTCTTCCCAGCTTTCAAACTCCTCCTGGGAAGGGCCTGTGTCTGTCTCCCCTGGAATCACTCACGACCTGCCTCACTCATGACCTGCTCAAGGAATGAGGCCATCAGAAATGGGGGTTAGGGCCGGGCGCGGTGGCTCAAGCCTGTAATCCCAGCACTTTGGGAGGCCGAGACGGGCGGATCACGAGGTCAGGAGATCGAGACCATCCTGGCTAACACGGTGAAACCCCGTCTCTACTAAAAAATACAAAAAACTAGCCGGGCGAGGTGGCAGGCGCCTGTAGTCCCAGCTACTCGGGAGGCTGAGGCAGGAGAATGGCGTGAACCCGGGAGGCGGAGCTTGCAGTGAGCTGAGCTGAGATCCGGCCACTGCACTCCCGCCTGGGCGACAGAGCGAGACTCTGTCTCAAAAAAAAAAAAAAAAAAAAAAAAAGAAA
This sequence comes from Theropithecus gelada, assembly GCF_003255815.1. Classification (NCBI taxonomy): domain Eukaryota; kingdom Metazoa; phylum Chordata; class Mammalia; order Primates; family Cercopithecidae; genus Theropithecus; species Theropithecus gelada. Next base: position 75,873,016 of record NC_037684.1, on the reverse strand, counting down.
TGGGGGTTAGAAGAAGTTTTAAACAGGCTGCCATGGAACACAGCTGCCAGATTTTCCAAATCAAAATACAGGACATCCAAGTTAAATGGAATTTCAGATAGAGAGTCATCTTTGAAGGGAAGCGTGTCCCACGGAGTACTGGGAACATAACTTAAAAATCACTCCCTGTGCATTGAACTCACGTTTAATGGTGCCTCCTGAATTGGGCCTGGCAGGATGGGGACGCGGTGGCTTCCTTACCTCGGGGATCCAACCCTTCTTACACTCTGGCCACTCCGCCGGCACGTCCTGTCGGCACGGCCCTCCAAACACATTCCTCCACATGCTGGGCAATCTAAAACCCCACCATTGCCGACACCTCCTGCCTCCGCTGGGATCCACTGCCCACCTCCCCGTCCCCTCCCCGTAGCCCACCACCTCTGGCCACAGAGGACTCCCTGCCGTTCCTCACAAGGAAGTCAGTATGTGACCCAGGGCGTCTGTGCTGCTACCCCTTCCAGCTGCATGCCTCTCCCTCCGGACAGCCCACGCGTGTCCGCAAGGCCCCTGCCCTGAGTGTCACTGCCCCTGGGCAGCTGACCTGGCCCACGCCACTTCCTCCCACACCACTGCCTCCTTACCCTGCTTTACGAAATTTTCTTGGCCCTTCTTAGTGCCCTAAATGAAATATTCGTGACTTAGTTGGCATCTCCATGGGAACCTGGCCTTGTGCCCTAGGATGTTCCAGCTCCTCACAAATACTGGCACGCAGGGACATTCCTTGAACAGATGAATGCCACCGGACAGCCTCGAAGTCAGCGAGGATGCTGGGAGGCCATCCCAGAGGGAATCCGATGGGACCTTGGTCTAGGGGCCCTTGAAGGGTCTTCACCAATCTCAGCTTCTACGACTCAAAAAGCAACTCAAACAGAACTGTACTGTGCACGCCTGGAGGTCCCCAAACCTCCCGTTAAAATCACCAACGCATTGGACGACAGCTCTTGAGGCTGCCCCAAAGAGGAGGAGACATCCTCAATACGAAAACCACGTGCCCCACTCTGCTTCCACCTGGGGTGCAACATGCCCCACACCACCCAGGGCAGGGAGGGACCCTGGCTGACTCTGGAGAGGCTGCTCCGCGGCCCAAGTCAACGAGAGGCCATGGCTGTGCAGAAGGAACGGGCGGCAGTGACCACTGCCCAGCTTGGACAGTTGCCAGGCTCCACGTGTCTCTCAGTCACTGTGACCACCAGAATGATGAGCTCCAGCGGGAGCACATGCAGGCGTGACTCTCTGGGTGCCTGAGTGACGGAGACAGAGAGAGGCCCAAGAGTCTGTGGGTGCACAAAAGGCAAGAGCCGGCTGGGCCGCGGAACTGGGCCAGGATGGACTGAGAATCCTCAGGCGGGACAAAGATCCCAAATATTCACACTTCCTGGTCCCTTCTGTCCCCACCCCATGAGAGAGGTGCCCCCGCCAGAGACAGATGTGTTCCACTCCTTTTGCAGCTGGGAAAACGAAAGTCCTGGCGCTGCTTTCTGGAACATATGTTTAGGTCTCCCAGAGCCCGGTGGCCTGAGGTTCACCCGGCAGCAGGTGGCCGCCTCTCCCTAGAGCCCTTCAGTCTGGAAGTCCAAGCACAACCCTGGCGTCCAGGTCCCCGGCCAGCAGGATCCAGGTCACCACAGGCCGTCCGGGGGTCTCCGGCAGCCTGCAGGAGGGCGGGCCCGGGCTGCAGCAGTCCCGAAAAAGTTTTCCGCTGGCGGCGCCCGGGGAGTTGTTAGGGGAGCCTGCTCTGCCTCTAACCCGGCACACGCAGGCCCACCCGCTTCCAGCATGCCAGGACAGGTCACTTAGAAAACTGCCCCCATCGCGGAGGCACCAAGGGCCCGGCTCGCTTATGCCCGCGCAGCCTGCTAGACCTTTCGTGGAGGCTCTGCTTTCTCCGCGTTACACCACCCCTACTCCACAACGCCACGAGGAAAGTAAATGAGGACTTAGCCCGTTCCCAAACCCCCTCCCCTAAGTGTCCACCTTTGCCTAGGACCCCGCGTGGCTCAGGCCGGCCTTCTCCGCCTGGACCCCGCCGGGCCTACCTGCCTTGCGCAGCAGGCCGATTTGCGAGCCGTTGAGGGCCATGTAGTCGCAGTCGGTGACGACCCGCACTCGCACCCCGCGCTGGTGCAGCAACTGCACAGCGCGGCCCAGCTGCGGACTGGAGAAGGCGAACAGGCAAAGCTCCAGGCTGGCGCGGGCGGCCAACAGGGCACGCAGCAGGCGGCTCAGCGCGCTCTCGCCGTGGGGGAGGCCGCACGGGCAGCCCTCGGGGAGCCCAGCCAGCGCCGCGCCCGGAGCCCGCAGCAGAGCCTCGGTACAGGTCACCTGCGACGGGAAGAACAGCACCTCACGCCGCGGCCGCCGCCGCCTGGACCGCAGCCAGCGCAGCACCCCGGGCAGCGCCTCCAGGGCCAGAGCCAGGCCCACAGCCGCCGCGGCCGCCACCTGCCACCGCAACCGCCCCATGCCGCTGCTGACCCGGGCCCCAGGGGCACGCCGCCGCACCGGAGTCTGCGCGCCCCCAGCCCCGGACAGCCACGCGCCAGGCCACGCCCCCGTCACGCGCCGCCAACGGCCACGTGCCAGGCCACGCCCAGCCCCCTGGTCACATGCCATGCCACGCCCCCGTCACACCCCGCCAACGGCCACGTGGTCACGCCCCCAGCCCCCGAGGGCCACGCGCTAGGCCGCGCCATGCCCCCACAACTGCCACTCACCAAGCTGAACCCACCCCTCCCACTAGGCCGCCCCCAGCCCTCAACGGGTGACCACGCCTCCCTCTACGCACCAGGCCACGCCCCCCGCCACAGGCCCCTAAAGCCAGTCCGCGCCCTCCATTTTCCTTCCAGCCTGGCGCCCGGCCCTGCCCACCTGGTCCCACCTGCCACCACGTGCCAATCCGCGCCCCCAAGCCCGCGCCACCAGGCAGCACCTGCACACCTGCGGGCCACGGGCCCTAGCGCACCCGTCACCTGCCCAGGCCAGAGACCTACCTCCGCCCTATAAACCTGAGCAACCCCGGCTCTCCTCGCTTGGAGCACAGCAGAGCTGCTCCGGAAATGTGGGTCACACCTTCACTGTCTTCTCCCGAGCAGCTAGGCTAGGCTGGGGAAGGACCTGGGAACACAGATATCAGGGAATCAGCACGGTTGGAGGCAGCATTGGAACCCAGCGTACTGGAGGCGGTGGCAGAGTGGGGATGCCCAAGCGCAGAGCTAGGCCCCTAAAGGTTTTTTCACAGCCCAGGCTCCGGCTTTGTTGGAAGGCCTGCCCTGCTTTAAGCATAAACAGAGGAAGAGACAAAGGCAGCCGAGGGCACTGGCCCGGGGGCATAGGGAAATGGGCAATGTGTTGTTCTGGGCTGGATCCTGGAACAGAAAGAAGGTATTCACGGAAAAACTGGTGAGAGCCAAATAAAGTCTGGAGCTTAATCGCATTGTACCAATGTCAGTTTCTTAGCTTTGACAAATATATGAAAGGAATGTAAAAGGCTAACAAAGGAAGCTGGGTGGGGGTAAATGGAACTGTCTGTTCTACGAAACTTTTCTGTAAATCAAGTTATTCTAAATTAAAAGTTTATTAAAATATTCAACTTGCACCTTTCATATGATCCAGCTATCCCACTCCTAGGAGAAAGGATGGGATCCATTAACACAAGCACATGTTCACCAGTGTTCCTGGCAGGCTTGTGTGCCTAGAACAACCCAAACGCGCATCAACAGGTAAATAGGTAAATAAGCTTTTGTATATCTATACAAGGGAATGCTATTTAGCAGTAAAATAGAATGAAGTGGCCTGGCACAGTGGCCCACGCCTGTAATCCCAGAACTTTGGGAGGCTGAGGCGAGAGGATAGCTTGAGTTCAGGAATTCGAAACCAGCCTGGCCAACATGGTGAAACACTGTCTCTACCAAAAAATGCAAAAATTAGCTGGGTGCGGGGGCATGTGCCTGTAATCCCAGCTGCTCAGGAGGCTGAGGTGGGAGAATCGCTTGAGCTCTGGAGACTAAGATTGCAGTGAGCCAAGATCATGCCATTATTGTACTCTAGCCTGGGTGACACAGCAAGACCCTGTCCCTCACCTCAAAAAAAAAAAGTACTCATATATGCTACAACGTGGATGAATTTCATTAATACTGAGTGGGAAAAGCCAGACAAAAAGAGTACATACTGTATTATTCCATTTACATAACATTCTAGAAAACGCAAACTAGACAGAAGGAAAGCAGACCAGTGTAGCCTGGAGGGGCCAACAAAGCCACAAGGAAGTGGACTGATGGATGTGTGTTTATCAACTTGACTGTGGTGGTTTCACGGGTATACACATGTGTCAAATTGTATGGTTTAAATAAGTAAAATGTATGTCAGTGATTACGTCAATAAATTTTTTTTTTTTTTTTTTTTTTTGAGATGAAGTCTCACTCTGTTGCCCAGGCTGGAGTGCAGTGGCACAATCTCGGCTCACTGTAACCTTCACCTCCCGGGTTCAAGCAATTCTCCTGCCTCAGCCTCCCGAGTAGCTGGGACTACAAATGCACACTATCACACGTGGCTAAATTTTTTTTGGTATTTTTAGTAGAGACGGGGTTTCATCGTGTTAGCCAGGCTGGTCTCAATCTCCTGACTTCGTGATCCGCCCGCCACGGCCTCCCAAAATGCTAGGATTACAGGCGTGAGCCACCGCGCCCGGCCAATAAAATTCTTAACAAAGAAAACGAGCACTTGAGTTTAGTGCTGGCTCCCAGGCTTCCTAGTTGCATGGTCTAGGGCAAGTTGATTCATCTCTTTGAACTTCACTTTCCTCATCTAAAACGATAATGAGAGGAGGGACTTGTAGTTATGGAAGTATAAAGAAGGACTCAAATCCCTCCAAAGAGGGATAAGCAAAAATAAAACTGGGGGAAATGGTCAAAAACAGCCACTTCATGGCTGGAAATCTACCAAAGGTAGACAACAAAATGAGAAGCTTTATTTGATTTTTATTTATTTTTTGTCTTTCAGTTTCTATTTTTAACTTTGTGGGTATATAGAAGTTATATGTATTTATCGGGTGCATGAGATATTTTGGTACAGACATGGAATTTGTAATAATCACATAAGGGTAAATGGGATATCCATCACCTTAAGCATTTATCCTTTCTTTGTGTTGCAACATTTAGTTACTAGTTTTTTATTTTTACTTTTTTTTTTTTTTTTCAGATGTAGTCTTGCTCTGTCACCCAGGCTGGAGTGCAGTGGCATGATCTCGGCTCACTGCAACCTCCATCTCCCGGATTCAAGCGATTCTTCTGCCTCAGCCTCCAGAGTAGCTGGGATTACAGGCACCCACCACCATGCCTGGCTAATTTTTATATGTTTAGTGGAGATGGGGTTTCACCATGTTGGCCAGGCTGGTCTCAAACTCCTGGCCTCAGGTGATCCACCCACCTCGGCCTCCCAGAGTGTTGGGATTACAGGTGTGAGCCACCGTGCCTGGCCATTTGTGTTTATTTTTTATTTTTTGAGACGGAGTCTCGCTTTGCTGCCCAGACAGGAGTGCAGTGGTGCCGTCTCAGCTCACTGCAACCTCCACCTCCCTGGTTTAAGTGATTCTCCTGCCTCAGCCTCCTGAGCAGCTGGGATTACAGGTGACTGCTACCACGCCCAGCTAACTTTTGTACTTTTAGTAGAGATGGGGTTTCACCATGTTGGCCAGGCTGGTCTCGAACACCTGACCTCAGGTGAGCCACCCACCTCGGCCTCCCAGAGTGCTGGGATTACAGATGTGAGCCACAGTGCCCGCTATAATAACCATTTTAATATATGTGTGTGTATGTAACTCATAACATCATGTTGTGTACCTTAAATATACACAATACAATTTATTTTTTAAAAGGTTAAACAAAGTATATTATCAGATAAGGGGTTAATTTCCAAAATATATAAGAGCTCAAGTGATTCTCCTGCCTCAGCCTACTGAGTAGCTGGGACTACAGGTGTACACCACCAGCCTGGCCAATATTTTTTTGTATTTTTAGTAGAGATGGGGTTTCAGCATGTTGGCCAGGCTGGTATCAAACTCCTGGCCTCAGGTGATCCTCCTGCCTCAGCCTCCCAAAGTGCTGGGATTACAGGCGTGAGCCACAGTGCCCAGCCCTGAGTGTTAAGTATCTTGAATGTAAAATCAGGAAACCCTTGACTACCTTCAAACACATGGGGAAGGTTCAGGATCTGGAATTTGTTTTGTCTCTTCCACTTGGTGTGAGAAGCTACAAAATCAGGAACCCCTATTCCTTCACAAGGGCAGCAGAGTCTGGCCTGGTCTTGGGCTGGCATAGATTCCGCTCAGCCTTCTGCTCTTCTGCACTCATGACCAATAGGAAAAATCTTCAAGAACTGCATGCTTGTGGGGAGAGAAAAAGCCCACAGCTGCCTAGAAATACCAGTCGGCGTAGGGCCCTGCCTGCCCCCCTCGCCAGCGAGCTTTATTAGACATGGAGAATCCAGGTCATACACGCCCCTGACATGAATGCAGAGCTAACTTACACTGGGCTCCTACTTGCCAAGTGGATTCAGCCGCTAGACCGGCAGACAACTGGCAAAGACTGAGCACAGAACCGCGTTCCCAGGAATGCCATGCACATGAGAAACAAGAGGAATCTGTACCCGAAGTTGGGGAGGACAGTGGGTGGTCATCTCTCCCTTAGTTTTCCCTTGACCCACACAGGCCAGGGGGTCCCCTCCCACTCGGGTAGATGACTAAACCACAGGGAGCCCTGCAGTCTTAGGGATTGTCATGGTCACCCAGGGTGATTCCAGCCATCTTCCTCTCAGATGGACATGTCTTTAAATATCATTATTAAGGGACGAGCCATTTCCTAAAGCTGAACAAAATGCCAAGCGCATGGGCATGGATGCTCCACAGAGGTCCTTGGGATAAATGAGTGTTTGCTTCTCTCCAACACCAACTCTAACGACTAACTTGGAAAAGATTGTCTATGATCATTACAGCAGCTTAAACATGTGAATTGGCCACTGACTGGTATTTTGTTTTGTTCTGTTTTTTGAGACGGAGTCTTGCTCTGTCGCCCAGGCTGGAGTGCAGTGGTGCAATCTTGGCTCACTGCAACTTCTGCTTCCCGGGTTCAAGTGATTCTCCTGCCTCAGCTTCCTGAGTAGCTGGGATAACAGGCACCCACCACCATGCCCAGCTAATTTTTTGTATTTTTAGTAGAGACAGGGTTTCACCGTATTAGCCAGAATGGTCTAAACTTCCTGACCTTGTGATCCGCCTGCCTCGGCCTCCCAAAGTGCTGGGATTACAGGTGTGAGCCATCATGCCTGGTCCACTCACTGGTATTTTTTAACCATAGTATTTCCTGTGCCTGAGCACAAATAAATAAATAAATATTAGGCATCAAACCAATAAACCATGTAGTCAACAATTTACAAAAATACATCTTTATTGTGTTCCAATGTTGTTGCGTTATACAGATACCTAGTTATATAAACTTGGTCTTCATGTTAAATATAAGTTAAACACAAAAAACTAGAAACAAATCAGCAAAACCACCAGAAAATCCCTCTGAGCCATGAATCCTCATTAAAAATGTATAGTTGGGGTACCTGTAGCTGTAGGTTAAAGCACGACTGCTTGAACTCAGGAGTTCAAGACCAGCCTGGATGATACAGCAAGATACCATCTCTTAAAAAAAAAAAAAAAGGGGCCAGGCACAGGGGCTCACACCTGTAATCCCAGCACTTTGGGAGGCTGAGGTGGGTGGATCACTTGAGGTCAGGAGTTTGAGACCAGCCCGGCCAACATGGTGAAACCCTGTCTCTACTAAAAATATAAAAATTAGCTGGGCGTGTTGGTGGGTACCTGTAATCCCAGCTACTCTGTAGGCAGAGGCAGGAGAATCGCTTGAACCCAGGAGGCAGAGGTTGCAGTGAGCCAAGATTGCGCCATTGCACTCCAGTCTGGGCAATAAGAGTGAAACTCCGTCTCAAAAACAAAAAAGTACAGTGGGATGATGAAATTGTTTTCAATCACCACCCTCTGAAAATAGTTATTGGTAGCCAAATGTAAATGTTGAAAGCCACAATAAAGACAAAAGTGATACAGAATAAAAGCATGGTGGGCCTCACCATATCCAGGGGACTGCACAAGTCAGATGCTTGCTCTGACCCCTCAGCAACCTATGTTGAGCAAAATAAACCATCAGGGGCTCCATTGTTAAGCCCCAGGTTACCTTCACCAGTAGCTGCAGGGGAACACCCCAGAAGATGAGCCCATGGCTTCAGAACACACATTTCAGAGGACCGAAGATGCGGAACAGGTCCACTTCACTCCCCAAAGTCTCTCGCGGAGCCCTAACTCCATCACTCAGTGACCAAGAGCTGGCAATGTGCTGAATATTCACAACGCAGCAAAATGTACACTCAAACATGAGGCCCAGAAACTCTTGCTGAATTTCAAAATAGAAACGCTTGAATGTTAACCTCGGGAGAGGATATGTTATTGCGACTGCATGCCGAGTTGGACCTGTTTCTCCTGTGGGTTTTGAGATCTAAGTCCACAAGGGGCCTGAGAGACAAGCTGTCCTCCTAAGCGTCTCTCCAAGGGGTTTGAACACAGAGTCCACCATCCCTCCGCCTTTCACTGCCATCTTCAGCGATTCCAACGGCTTGAGGGAGGGTGTGGGAAGCACACAGGCCCCAAACCTGACAGAGGGCCGAGCCAAGCCCGGGTGGTTTCCCTTCCTTACTGGGACACAGCTCCTCCCAGCAGTTCAGAAACTCAAGGGACAGTTCCTCTCGCGGGGCTGGAGGAGTCTGCGGACAGCCATCCCCGTCTTCGGGCAGGTGTGTGGGGCGGGTCAGTTCCGAGACTCCGAAGCCGTGGGGCTGCGGACCGTGGACATGAGGTGTGACTTGTAGGTCTTGCTCAGGCCAGTCATCCAGAACTTCAGCAGCTTGACGTTGTCCTCCTCGGACGCACCCAGGATGCTCAGCAGCTTCTGTGTGTCCTCTTTGGGTCGACTGTCCACCTTGGTGAACTTAAAAAGCACCTTTACTTTGCTGAAGAGAACGAAAACAAAACACTCAGACGCCACAGCCCAATCCCCCAAGCCCTGGTCACGGGGGCCCACCGGGGGCGACGCGGCTTCGGCACCAGCAGGAGCTGTGCAGGCAGAGCTGGAATCCACATGCTCGGGGCAGTGGGCTCGGCCCCTGAACTGCTGAAAGGAGCTATGTCCCAGCAAGGAAGGGAAGCTGTCGGGGCTGGGCTCGGCCCTCGGCCCTCTGTCGGGTATGGGGCCTGTGCGCTTCCCACACCCTCCCTCAAGCTGTTGTCAAGATGCCAAGAAAGAAAGAAAAACCTTCCTTAACCTCATGGAAGACACTGGTTGCTCCTAAGCTTCACTGCCTGATTTTAAATCAAGACAATGTTTGATTAATAAATTTGACCAAAAAAATTACCAAGAATCGAGGCAGGAGGAAATAAATTTGCTTTAAAAGAAAAAAAAAAAGAAGCGGTGGGGCCAGGTGCAGTGGCTCACGCCTGTAATCCCAGCACTTTGGGAGGCCAAGGTGGGCGGATCACAAAGTCAGGAGTTCGAGACCAGCTTGGTCAACATGCTGAAACCCTGTCTCTACTAAAAATGCAAAAATTAGCCAGGCATGGTGGTGGATGCCTGTAATCCCAGCTACTCAGGAGGCTGAGGCAGGAGAATCGCTTGATCGCTTGAACCCGGGAGGCAGAGATTGTGGTGAGCCAAGATCATGCCATTGCACTCCAGCCTGGGCAATAAGAGTAAAGCTCTGACTCAAAAACAAAAAAACAAACAAACAAAAACAAAAACAAAAAAAACCAGCGGGACATGGGTTACTGGGCTTTCAGGTTTTGAAGTTAATTGCACAGCAGATGACAGCTTCCATTACGAACCCTCCTGTGAGCTCAGAGCCCTTGCCCGAGACTCAACCGCTCTCTGAGGCAGGCGCCACCCCCGCCCCCCCATGCAGGAGCCAGGGGCAGAGATGACGACCACTTCCCGAGGCCACCGTGAAGTGACAGGCGGACCTGGAGTTGGAACCCTGCCCCCAACCTCTTCTCTCAGCTCCTCCCTCAGTGGCCATGGTCCAGCTTCCTCTTTTGGAAACAGCTCCAGGTTTTCTCCAGGGTCACAAGCACAGGGGCCTCGCCCACACTGTCGCTTACTTCATCCACTCCTCCTTGAGGCACACGAGGCACTGGTCCACCACATCCACAGACAGGTTTTGGTTGGTCAGAGCCGCTTCAATCTTATTCAAGATGGTGGGGCCGACTGGGGAGAAGGGCGGGGGCAGAGCAAGGGCAGGCGTCAGCCCGGGGCGGGAGCATCTTCTCATGAAAAGGACACTCTGCCTGGGGGCACCCACCTCGGTCTGCAGCTACAGGGCTCCCGCTGGTCACCACAAACTCGTACTTGCTGAGAGACTGGTCATCCTCACACCCCACAGGGTGGAGGGTGGAACGTGCGGCTGCATGGACCTCCACGATGACGGCAAACTCTGTAACAACACAAGGTCCATGGCTCCTCACCTCCCCTGCGCTCGCCCACCACGGGCCCCACTCGGCTCATCTCAGGTCGGTGGGAAAGGCTGCCGGTGAAAAGGCTGGCCCAGATCAACACTTTGGTATTAAAAACCTTTCAGGTTATTTGTGTATAGTTAAGGGTTAACGTTTGCCTCAGTTAAACTAATAATTTATTATATTACAATAATCACAAAGTACTTTATATACATCAATTTACCTCTTACTAGGCAGCCCTACGAGGGTGGTCTCACCATGACCCTATTCTACAGATGGGGAAACAGGCCTGGAGATGTTAAATAACCTGCTGGTAGTGGTAAGAATTTCAAGTCTGTTTGAAACCAGAGCCTGTGTTTCTAATGCTACCCGGAAAAAAGACACTGTCTCGCAGGGAGTCAGGACCCAGCCTGGGTGCTGATCGGGGGCTCAGGGCAGCTCCACTCAGACCACGCGTGAGTCAGCAGCTGCCGCGCACAGCTGTGCTGGAGGAAGTCACTAACGAGCCCCTGGGGGCTGCCCCCTGGATATCCCCAAACCAAACGACCAGGAGTTTGCTGAGCCCTGACCGCACCAGTGAAGGCCGGGAAGACTTCGGGCACATAGAGGAGGAAAAAGGCTGGAAGAGAGCAGAAGGCTGGACAGGGGAACAGTAGAAGAGTGAGGAGAGGACGGTGGGGCCCACAGAAGCAGGCGGCTCACGCCCAGTGTTCAGCAGGCCTCTGTCTCATGGGCACCCACTCACCAGGACGACCAGGATCCTCCAGCCAGGGACACATCCTCCCACCCCAGGATGGTGACCTGCAGCCCACTGACGACAGTCCCTGCCAGCCACCCTTCCCATCAGGTCCACTCACCCACTGCTGCCTGTGTGAAGACAGAACACGGAGGCCCAGAGCCATGGGGGAAGCTGGCCCTGCAATGAGGCCTCCTCTCCACAACCCATGACAGAGATCTGGTTCCACTCTGGGCCTGAGGCATGGGGACCCTCAGCGCAGGGCATGGCCCCACAGCCCGCGGTGGCACGCACCTGAGGAGAGCACGTGGGGGGGGATCTGCACGTGTGGGCTGAGCCCCAGGAAGTTGCACCGATAGGCCTCCTCGTACTGGCTGCTGTACGGGATGATGCGGACGCAGCCCACGGGCAGCATAGTCTGAGGAGGACAACAGGACTCAGACCAAGGATGCGAGGAAGCCCTCAGCCCCAGCCGTCCATGCTCCATTACCCAAACCCCACACGCCTCCTGCAGCCCGGTCCAAGCCCTCCCTCCTGCCAGAGGAGTCCCCAGACTCTCAGCCCACTAGAGGGCGGAGGGGGGTGGTCCTCCACCACCAGGTGCCTAACTCTTGTCTGGACCGCCAGTCACACACCAGCTTGCACCGCCCCTGGCTCTGTGGTGTTAACTCTTATATTAATCTTTGCCTGCACAGATGTTTGTCTCTTACCACATCCCACAAAGAAGCTTTTTCCAAGACTGTGTCATATGCATTTTTGTTCCCTCTCAGGCCTAGGCACACTCATCCTTCTGATGATTTAAACGTCATCAGACCAGACCCAGGTCTCCAGGTGGAGACAGCGTGGTGCACGCGGTTCTGCGCTGGACGGTCGGTGCAGCTTAGCATCCCCACCCGATACCAGGCACCAGGCCAGTACTGCCCTGCACCGCACACCTAAGGAAAAGACGTTCTCACCCGAAGCACTTCAAAAGCTGACTGGACGAGGTCCACGTCTCCGCTTTTCCAGATCACCTGGTTCCCCATGAGAACGTGCCAGGCCAGCATGCGGAAAGACGGGGCACCCAGGACCTAAACAAGAGAGTGCAGGGCTTTCGGCGTGACTAGCAGAAATGGTTTTTCTCTCCCTTCCCATTAAGTTATTTATTTGTGTGTTCATAAAACTTTGTGTTTTTTTTTTGTTTTTTTTTGAGACGGAGTCTCGCTCTGTGGCCCAGGCTGGAGTGCAGTGGCCGGATCTCAGCTCACTGCAAGCTCCGCCTCCTGGATTTACGCCATTCTCCTGCCTCAGCCTCCCGAGTAGCTGGGACTACAGGTGCCCGCCACCTCGCCCGGCTAGTTTTTTGTATTTTTTTTAGTAGAGACGGGGTTTCACCGTGTTAGCCAGGATGGTCTCGATCTCCTGACCTCGTGATCCGCCCGTCTCGGCCTTCCAAAGTGCTGGGATTACAGGCTTGAGCCACCGCGCCCGGCCATGTTCATAAAACTTTGTAGAGCAAAGACAGGGCTCAGGAAAAAGCCACTCATCTTCTCAGGGAGGCAGGTGCCCAGCCAACCCACAGGGCATGGGGGTGGATTCCCAGGCTTTGTCTTTCCTGACCGGGTTCCACTCTTGCTAAGAGTCCACCGGCAAAGCTTATTTGAGGGCACGCCTGCACTTGCCTGCAGAAACACCTCGGAACAGCTCCAGCTGTTTGGAAGGCCGGTCATTTGCAAGCAGAAGCATGGGAAGCATTATTAATGACTCACGGTGTGGAACAATGGTCGTAACCACAGACCTGTAGCACCAAGATCAAATCATCCCTGATGGAAAGCTTGGCCAAGACTGGCCCAGTGCTTCCAGGCTGGTGACACAGTGCCAGGATCCCCAGCCCAGGATGCCCAGCCCAGGGTTAAAGGGGCAGAGACAGAAGCTCCAGGTTTGCACTGAAACTCAATTTCAAAGCTCTGGCTCCAAGATCTTTCTCCCAATTTTGTTTTTAAAAATTTGCAGCAAAAAAATGTTAACCTTCTGCAATATTCACCTTCTCTCTACAGACACTTTCTGCTGAACCATTTGAAAGCAAGCTATAGGGCCCTTGACATGGCAGCACCCAGGAGAACAAGGGCATCTCCACAGCTGAGACCATGACTGCAGCCAGGAGGGCCCGGACGGATGCACCTGATATCCAGCCGCGTGCTCAAGCCCGGAGCACCTGCCTGCTTGACGGCTGCTGTTCTTTGGATCCAGGAGCTACTACAGGACCATGATTGCGTTTCGTTGCCATGTCCTTTTTCTTTCTTTTTTTTTTTTCTTTCTCTTTCCTTCCTTTTCTTTTCCTTTCTTTCCTTCTTTCCTGCTCTCTCTCTCTCCTTCCTTCCTTCTTTTTCTTTTTTTTTTTTTTGAGACGGAGTCTCGCTATGTTGCCCAGGCTGGAGTGCAGTGGTGCAATCTCGGCTCACTGCAAGCTCTGCCTCCTGGGTTCACGTCATTCTCTGGCCTCAGCCTCCTGAGTAGCTGGGACTACAGGTGCCCGCCACCACGCCCAGCTAATTTTGTTTTTGTATTTTTAGTAGAGATGGGGTTTCACCGTGTTAGCCAGGATGGTCTCCTGACCTTGTGATCTGCCCGCCTCGGCCTCCCAAAGTGCTGGGATTACAGGCGTGAGCCACCGCGCCCGGCCTCTTTTTCTTTCTATTTTTTTTGAGATGGAGTCTTGCTCTGTCACCCAGGCTGGAGTGCAGTGGTACGATCTCGGCTCACTGCAAGCTCCACCTCCCGAGTTTACGCCATTCTTCTGCCTCAGTCTCCCAAGTAACTGGGACTACAGGCGCCTGCCACCACGCCCGGCTAAATTTTTGTATTTTTAGTATAGATGGGGTTTCACCGTGTTAGCCAGGATAGTCTCGACCTCCTGACCTCATGATCTGCCCGCCTCGGTCTCCCAAAGTGCTGGGATTATAGGCGTGAGCCACCGCACCCGGCCTGTCCTTACTCTTTAACCTAGAACAGCCTCTCCCCACACCCCATTATTAACTTCCGTGACACTGACACCTTAGGAAAGTCCAGCCTGCTGTCTCATGGCTTCTAAGAAGACAAACGCAGCTTTGAAACACAGTGTAAGAGAAAGACCACAATACCACGTTTCACCAAACCCCAACAGCCTCAACACAGTCCCACCTCCAGAGGAATTCCAGACCCCTTCCAACCTTCATCGACATAAGCAATGGACAAGGAAGGTTTCAGCCAAATGCAGGATTTTGATGGAATGAGTGTTTTCATCCAGAAGCCCCAAGGACATCTGCCATGAAATCAGTCGCACTCCATTTTCCAAAACAAGTAACTCTCTTCTGATGAATCAGTGCTCATTGGAAAAACACACACAGGAGAATCTTGTAAGAAGGCAGCCTGCCCTTGTAATCCAGCAACCCGCACCCCTCTCTCCCGGCATCTGACTCGATACACCCGGAGGCAACGCTGTTAGATTCTGTCATGTCTGGCAGGCACACATGTACATACATCACCCTAAACACACACTGCCTATTTCTTCTAATTAATCATATTCCATGGATTGGCTGCTGTTTACTACTATGGTTTGTATGCAGGTTCTTTTTTTTTTTTTTTTTTGAGATGGAATCTCACTCTGTCACCCAGGCTGGAGTACAGTGGCGCAATCTCGGCTCACTGCAACCTTTGCCTCCCAGGTTCAAGTGATTCTCCTGCCTCAGCCTCCCGAGTAGCTGGGACTACAGGTGCACACCACCATAGCCAGCTAATTTTTATATTTTAGTAGAGATGGGGTTTCACTATGTTGGCCAGGCTGGTCTCAATCTCCTGACCTCGTGATCTGCCCCCTTCGGCCTCCCAAAGTGCTGGGATTACAAGCATGAGCCACCGCACCCAGCCAAGAATGACCATGACTTTCAATGGGCAGGATCCAGGCTGCATCCAAACCAATTATGGTGCTGTTCAATGCCTTTAGGAGGTTCTTAGAGGATTAGAGGACCATGGGATGCCCACTATCTGGGCTTTTCTTTGAAGATACTTAGGTCATCACTGAAAGGTGAGCACTGATCCTAGGGCTAATACCCCCGACGCCCCGTGCCCCCAGCCACCCACCGAGGAGTCTGTCAGTCACTTCCTGCAGGGTTTTGAAGATGCAGGGTCCAGAGGCAAGGCGTGTGGCTGGGCTCTCCTCCCGAGTTCCTGATGTGCTTTGCCCCTGCTGCCTACCTGCCTCATGTGCCGGAGGGACTTGAAGACTGGCAGCTTCCGGGGCTGCCAGCTCCCACAGCCTGAGAGAGAGGAGGACTCTGCTGGGCCCTGGGTCAGCTCCCGCCCTTCTACACCCTCCGTCAACACAGGGGCTTTCTCTTCCTCTTCAGCCTCAGAGTTGTCCCAGCTTTCTGATTCCTCTTCTAAATCTGCAAGACAGACAACACGGACAGTTACAAATACAAACAGTCTTGTCCCCTGACTTCAGCCCAAGGCACATGGTGGGCTGAGCCAGTCAGTGTAGATTCCTGGCTGCAGCCAGGTCCCATGCTCCCCATTGCTCTGGGAGCCCTGGGGTGGGAGGGAGGGCTCAGTTGCTGTCTGCTTAGCGCAGGGCACCACACATCTCTCTTAGAAGCACCTACGGAAAGACCGTCAGCTGTTCTTTGCTGGTGAGAAAACTCAAACCAGTGAGAAAAACGCCAACAGTGTGTCTACGGAGCACACCCAGTCGGCCACAGCTCTTGAGGATCTACACATTGTTTCTTTTTTTTCCACTTTTTTTTTTTTGAGACGGAATCTTGCTCTGTCGCCCAGGCTGGAATGCAATGGCACCATCTCGGCTCACTGCGACCTCTGCCTCCCGGGTTCAAGTGATTCTTCTGCCTCAGCCTCCTGAGTAGCTGGGATTACAGGCGTGGGCCACCACACCTAGCTAATTTTTGTATTTTTAGTAGAGACAGAGTTTCACCATATCTGCCAGGCTGGTCTCGAACTCCTGACCTCATGATCCGCCTGCCTCGGCCTCCCAATCCACTTTTATTTTAGATTGAGGGCGTACGTGTGCGGCTGTTACAAGGGTATGCTGCGTGGTGCTAAAGTTTGGGCTTCTATGAATCCTGTCACCCAGACAGTGAACCACAGGAAGTAATATGCCCAGATAGTATCCGATAGAAAGTATTTTAGCCCTTGCTCCCCTCCCTACCTCCCTCCCTCCCTCCTTCTGGAGTCCCCAGTGTCTACTATTCCTGTGGGGAAAAGGAAGAGAGATCAGCCTGTTACTGTGTCTATATAGAAAGAAGTAGACATAAGAGATTCCATTTTGTTCTGTATTTGAGATGCTGTTAATCTGTGACCCTACCCCCAACCTTGTCCTTGCAAGAGACATGTGTTGCGGTGACTCAAGGTTTAATGGATTTTGGGCTGTGCAGGATGTGTCTTTGTTAAACAAATGCCTGAAGGTAGCTTGCTGGTTAAAAGTTATCACCATTCTCTTAATCTCAACTACCCAGAGACACGTACACGGCCAAAGGTCGCAGGGACCTCTGCCTAGGAAAGCTAGGTATTGTCCAAGGTTTATCCCCATGTGATAGGATGAAACAATGTTGCTAAAAGGTTTATCTCAAGGCACAGGATTTTCCTTTGAACTTATTCATATCACAGAGGTTTTTGTTCTTATGTCTTACTGCTAATTTCCTCCCTAAAAATGATCCTATTGTCCTGCCACTCCCCTGTCTTTAAGATGGTAAAGATAATTATCAATAAATACTAAGGGAACTCAGAGACCGGTGCCGGCGTGGGTCCTCTGTAAGCTGAGCGCCGGTCCCCTGGGCCCCCGCTTTTCTTTCTCTATACTTTGTCTCTGTGTCTTATTTCTTTTCTCAAGTCTCTCGTTCCACCTTACGAGAAACACCCACAGGTGTGGAGGGGCAGGCCACCCCTTCATATTCCCATCTTCTTTATTTGAGACACGGTCTGGCTCTGTTGCCCAGGCTGGAATGCAGTGGCACGATCGCAGCTCACTGCAGCCTCAATCTTCTGGGATCAAGTGATCCTCCCAACGAAGCCTTCCAAGTAGCTGGGACTACAGGCATGCGCCACCACGTCCAGCTACTTTTCATATTTTTTGTGGAGGCTGGACCTCCCTATGTTGCTCAGGCTGGTCTCAAACTCCTGAGCTCAAGCAATCCGCCTGTCTCGGTCTCCCAAGTGCTGGGATTCCAGGCATGCACCAGTGCCCGACTTCACTCTTCTTTATGGCTGCATCCAACATCATTTCATTTAGTCCTCTCAGCTGTTCTGACGTCAGCACTATTATCTCCATTTCGCAGATGAAGAAATGAGTATTTGTCATTTCAGTGAATCTTCATGGAGCCCTCACAAATGACGACATCTCCATTTCATATCACGAGACCCAAAGGGAAGGGTGCATGTGAGAAGCAGAGCCAGGACGCGAAGCCAGGTCTGTCTGAGGCCCTGAGCCCGAAACCCCACACTTCGCATGCCCAGCACACCTGCGTTTCCAGCTCTCACAAAGGCTTCGACAGACCCAGCTCTTTGTGCTAAAAAGCTCACCAAGACACTGCCCTTGCCATCTGCACCTGCCTAGAAACATGACTGGCACTATAATAAATGGCTCCAGGGCCAGCCAACCCACAGGGCATGGGGGTGGATTCCCAGGCTTTGTCTTTCCTGACCGGGTTCCACTCTTGCTAAGAGTCCACCGGCAAAGCTTATTTGAGGGCACGCCTGCACTTGCCTGCAGAAACACCTCGAAATAGCTCCAGCTGTTTGGAAGGCTGGTCATTTGCAAGCAGAGGCATAGGAAGCATTATTAATGACTCACGGTGTGGAACAATGGTCGTAACCACAGATCTGTTGCACCAAGATCAAATCATCCCTGATGGAAAGCTTGGCCAAGACTGGCCCAGTGCTTCTGGGCTGGCGACACAGTGCCAGGATCCCCAGACACAGGGCCCCGAGCCCCAGATCAGGAACCTGGGGAAGCCCAGGCACCTGGGAGGTCAGGGAACCACTGCCCTTGATGGAAAACTTGGGTCCAACCAGGCCAAGCACTTGGCTATCACAAAATCGGGACGAGAAGCCTTCAATCAGCCAGTTCTCTCTAGGGACAGCCCACCTGTGAATTTTCCCCACCTAGCTGGGGAACAGATTCTTTCACACGGCGGTCAAGGCAAGTGAGACAGGAAATCACAACCATCACACCGAGATCAGAGGGTGAGCTCCCCGAAGGCTCCTCTGGGCTGATTCAGATCCGCATTTCCCTCCCTCAGCTCTTCCTGCCAGGAGAGCAGAGAGCTGGTACCGCCCCACGGCCATCTGGGCCAAGGCCCCGGCAACAGCACCCCGCCTCACCAGCGAGCTTCTCCATCTGGACCAAGGTGTCCTCGGTCGGAGCACCTTCCAGGAGCTTCTCGGTCAGCCGGCTGCCACACGCCTTCAGGAGCCTGGAGAACACAGCGCCAGCTATGAGCCTTCTCGCCAAAGGACAAAGCAAACCTGATGCTCACCCAGCCCCTGATCCTACCAGTTAAAGGAAAACATGGGTATAAAAGAACACCACCAGGGCACAAGCAGCCAGATCCCGCATGCAGGCAGTTCCATAAGCCAATGACCAAGGTCCTTCAAAAGACGGATGGGAGGAACCTGGACAGGAGGGGATGCAAGGGAGAGCTGTTCTAAACCAGAGAGACTTGGGGTGCTGCTCCGATGCCAGCGCAGTCACTTGTGAGACAAAAGGGAAACTGCACAAGGGCCTGCAGCCTGGAGAACACTCAGGAGTCTGTCCATTTTGTTGGACATGATCACAGTATTATGATCATATTTATGGCTGGAACGATACAACTCAGATTTGCTTTAAAAAAAAAAAATGGGCTGGGCGCAGTGGCTCACGCCTATAATCCCAGCACTCTGGAAGGTTGAGGCGGGTGGATCACATGAGATCAGGAGTTTGCAACCAGCCTGGCCAACATGGTGAAACCCCGTCTCTACCAAAAATAGAAAAATTGGCTGGATGTGGTGGCAGTCGCCTGTAGTCCCACCTACTTGGGAGGCTGAGGCAGGAGAATAACTTGAACCCAAGAAGAAGCGAGTTCGACCTCAATAAGTTTTCTGCACACTCAGGGGAAGAGGCCCAGAGAACAAGGACTCTCGGCCGAGATCTGTGCTCACTGACAAGTGCCCACAGGCCAGCGCTCCTCGCAGAGGCAGCAAGAAAACTCGGCTAAGCACTGTTCTCCCAAATCTGTGGCAGAACAGATACAAGCCAACCAATGTATCGTGACTGCTCTACACTAACGGATATGCCAAAAGCGGAGGCGCCCGTTACCAGGCAAAGGAGGTGTGCAGGCACGCCCACAAGTTGTCATCACTTGTCAGCGATGTCAGCGAGCGGGCGGCATTGCCGTTCCTCTGGTGTAGGAATGGCGTGAAGGCTGTGTTCATCCTCTGAGCACGCTGTGGGCATCCAAACTGCTCTGCCTCAAACACCTGAAACGCAAAGGGAAGGGACGGCCTCTTTTAGCCAAAGCTGCCGGCAGCCCAGACCCCCACTCATTCACAGCCACCTCCAGGACCTGACTCCTGGAGGCTCAGTCCCACTGCACTCTCTCCGTGCAGAGCACACACGGTGCCACCAGTCCAATCGTTCCCAACAGCATAGCTCTGCCCCCGGCTAGATCAGGAGCCACCTGAGCACAGGAATCGGTTGAGCTTCTCCTGTCCCCTTCCTAATGAGCGACCCAAGGCACCCGGGGGGATTCTCGTGAGTGGCCATCTGCGCTGCTCCCCACCTGTCTCCGCCTCCCCTTCTGGGTACACTACTTGGCTAACGCACACGTGACTGGCTCTGGCCAACAAGCTGAGAGAAACAAGGCTCCTAGCACTGTCCATGCTTCTGGAGGGCAGAAGGAGCAACATTTTTTTTTTTTTTTGAGACGGAGTCTTGCTCTGTCGCCCAGGCTGGAGTGCTGTGGCCGGATCTCAGCTCACTGCAAGCTCCGCCTCCCGGGTTCCCGCCATTCTCCTGCCTCAGCCTCCCGAGTAGCTGGGACTACAGGCGCCCGCCACCTCGCCCGGCTAGTTTTTCTTTTTTTTCCTTTTTTTTTTTTTTTTGAGATGGAGTCTCACTCTGTCACCCAGGCTGGAGTGCAGTGGTGCGATCTCAGCTCACTGCAACCTCCGCCTCTCGGGTTCAAGCGTTTCTCCTGCCTCAGCCTCCCAAGTAGCTGGGATTACAGGCATGTGCCACCATGCCCGACTAATTTTGTATTTTTAGAAGAGAGGGGTTTCTCCATGTTGGTCAAGCTGGTCTCAAACTCCCGACCTCAGGTGATCTGCCCACCTCAGCCTCCCAAAGTGCTGGGATTACAGGCGTAAGCCACCGCACCCAGCCTAGGGGCGACATTTTCATACAGCTACCACTCTGCCTGCCAGGACAATCACAGGAAGCAGAGCCCCGCTCTCCTGGAAAGCACACAGCATGAGCAAGAAACGGGCCCTGTGGCTTGAAGGTGCTGAGATCCGGAAGCTGTTTGTTACCAGAGCATGACCTGACCTGGCCTGGCCTGAGCCGCAGCTCCACAGCTCCACCGAGCCTACGTTCGGTGGTGCAACTCAATGGGATTAATAGACATCCCTGAGACAAAGGCCAGAGGAAACAAAGATACCAGAGGTCTGACTGCAGCAAAGAAACCAGAGCTCAGCTAGAACCAGGAC
This sequence comes from Theropithecus gelada, assembly GCF_003255815.1. Taxonomy (NCBI): domain Eukaryota; kingdom Metazoa; phylum Chordata; class Mammalia; order Primates; family Cercopithecidae; genus Theropithecus; species Theropithecus gelada. Next base: position 75,851,981 of record NC_037684.1, on the reverse strand, counting down.
AGCGGGGGCAGGAGAGACCAGTAAAGCGGCAGGATGGCCTGGGAGGCTCCTCACCACGACCTCTAGCCCTGAAGGCAAGAGACTACAATTCATACAGTGCAGCGGCTGCAAGCAGAGAGGAAGACGCCACCCGGGCTCCAGGCTTTAACCTCAGCACAGAGCGACTCTTGCAGTGCAGGGGCCCCTGCCACCCTGGCATCTCGCCTCTGCATTCACCTTGAGCGCCTTGCCCTGGAGCTCATCGATGATTCCCCGGACCTTCCCCAGCAGGAAGGGCCAGGAGTTGATGAGGTAGATCCGGTCCATCATGATGGTGATGATGCTGTACCAGCGCTGGAAGCCCCTGGCCAGGCTGTCCTTGATGAAGAAGGTGTGGCTGAACACAAAGCCGTGCTGCTCATCTCCGAAGAAGATGGGGCCTTCGCGGCCAGGGCAGACCTGGAGGGACACCAGCGACTCAGATAGCCCTTTCCTCACTTAGTTGTACCAAATCAAAGCCTCTTCTTCAGACTTTTCAGTCAGCTGGCACAAATCAGCCAGCGTTAATAACAGGGGAGAGTGGCACGGTGGGGACCATGAGAGCTAAAGACTGTCCTCTTCTGCTCCTGTGGTCAAGCTGCCAACACCACTTGTCATCGTGGACTGCAAGGGCCAGCAACAAGGTTCACTGCTTTTTTTCCACCTTGAGCCATAAATAACTCCCATGCATATGTCACACCTCTCCCAGACTCAAATGTACCAGCTTACTCACCCGGAGCATGCAGAAGAACCAGCAGGTTAAAGCAGCCACTACACTCTCCCTGCACTGAAATCTGCACATTTTATTCTTTTTTTTGGGGGGAGGGAGGCAGTATGGAGTCTCACTTGTCGCCCAGGCTGGAGTGCAGTGGCGTGATCTCGGCCCATTGCAACCTCCGTCTCCTGGGTTCAGGTAATTCTCCTGCCTCAGCTTCAAGAGTAGCTGGGATTCCAAGTGTGTGCCACCACGCCTGGCTAATTTTTTTGTATTTTTATGAGACAGGGGGTTTCACCATGTTGGCCAGGCTGGTCTTGAACTCCTGACCTCAGGTGATCTGCCCACCTCAGCCTCCCAAAGTACTGGGATTACAGGAGTGGGCCACCACGCCCGGCCCCACATACTTTCTTCTTCTAAGAGGACTTCGGTCCCTCCTCACAACATACTTACTCTTCCTTAACACACAATTCTAAGACACGCTGAGCTGCCTGCTAGCAGACCAGAGGTAGCAAATTAAAAGGAGAGGACAGCTGAGGGCAGGCACACAGCCACACTGAATGAGAACAGCAAGGGAGCTCGGTGTGTCTGACTGGGTGGAAACCGATAACAAGGAAGTTTAGTAACTGAACGACGAAGTCTTTTTTTTTTTTGAGATGGAATTTCGCTCTGTTGCCCAGGCTGCAGTGCAGTGGCGCAATCTCGGCTCACTGCAAGCTCCACGTCCTGGGTTCACACCATTCTCCTGCCTCAGTCTTCAGAGTAGCTGGGACTACAGGTGCCTGCCATCACGCCCGGCTGATTTTTTGTATTTTTAGTAGAGACGGGGTTTCACCATGTTAGCCAGGATGGTCTTGATCTCCTGACCTTGTGATCCGCCCGCCTCGGCCTCCCAAAGTGCTGAGGTTACAGGAGTGAGCCACCACACCCGGCCGACGGATTCTTTGTAACAGACAAAGACCTAAGAGCTAAGGGTCAAGAGCAACAGCAGCAGCGACGTAATTTAGGAACAAATCATCCACACCTCAGCAGGCTGAGAGCAGCAGGGGACCATCACCGAGACTTGGAATGAGGACTGAGATAATAAAAAGGTGATGTTGATGCAATGAACCACCTAACCAAAAATGCTTCCTATCTTAGGAATACATCCATCAAGAATGGACACACAGGGCTGGGTGTGGCGGCTCACACCTGTAATCCCAGTGCTTTGGGAGGATGAGCCAGAGGATTGCTTGAGTTTGAGACCAAACTGGGCAACATAGTGAGACCTCATCTCTACAAAAAAATTTTTAAAAGGGGCTGGGCACAGTGGCTCCCATCTGTAATCCCAGCATTTTGGGAGGCCGAGGCAGGCGAATCACAAGGTCAGGAGTTCGAGACCAGCTTGGCCAATACGGTGAAACCTCGTCTCTACTAAAAATACAAAAAATTAGCCGGGCATGGTGGCGCACGCCTGTAGTTCCAGCTATTCAGGAGGCTGAGGCAGAAGAAGCGCTTGAACCTGGAATGGAGGTTGCAGTGAGATTGCACCACTGCACTCCAGCCTGGGCGACAGAGTGAGACTCTGTCTTAACAGAAACAACAAAAAATCCCCAGCTGAGCATGGTGGCACACACCAGTGGTCCCAGCCACCTGGGAGGCTGAGGCTGGAGGATCGCTTGAGCCCAGGAGTTTGAGGTTGCAGTGAACCATGACGGCGCCACTGCACTCCAGCCTGGACGACAGGGCGAGACCCTGCCACAAAAGAAGGAAAAAAGAAAACAATAATAAAAGGACAAATAATAAAAGTTTGGTGCTTAAAGTGCAAAAGCTAGCACCCATTCAGAAAATGCTCGGCAAGTCCAACATGACTTCTTCTGCAATTTTGGACAACGGAGGCATCCTGTACCCTGTGCTGTGCTGATCTGCAGGTCTGCCCTTTGAGGGGACCAGTGCCTGCCTCCCTGTGCAGTGCTGACTCCGAGCCCATCCAGAGCACCTGGGAGCATGTGGGCTCCCACAGAGACAGGTTCTGTGATCGTGAGGCTCACCTCACAGCTCAGGCTCCGGACACAGGCCTGGCGGACGATGCTGAAGAGCTGGGGGTGGCTGGGGTGCTGGTGGCTGACGTATTTAATGGAGGTCTCTTTATCGTGGCTGATATACCCCGGGTGCCCTGCAGCAAGTGACCGGCAGCCCTGTCCATGAAAAGGAAAAGTAAATCTGTTAGTTGGAAAGCAGGGCAACAAACTCTTAGGTTTATGCAAATCTGAGCTTGGAAAACTCAAGCTATTTTTGTATAAAAATAATTGGCTTCCAGATTTATACTTATCTGAAGATTTAAATGTTTCCTAAAGAGGAAAACAGAACACAGAGATCACAGAGATTGCCAGAGGCTGTTCCCAACAGATACTTGCTGAGCGCTTACGAAGCAGACAACATGAAAAGGGCCCTGCATGCTCCATCTCATTCAATCCCAAGTGCCACCCTCTGAGATAACGTCTGTGAGAAGCCCCATTCTACAGAAGACAAAACTGAGGCTGAGGTGAGAAGCAGCTGGCCGGAGGGTGAGGGGCTCTGTGGTGGTAGCATTACCCACTGCCCCCCAGCCTCTGTCATTGGCTCTGAAATAACACCTGGAAGGGGCCTCAGCACAGGCGAGAGGCCTAATAAAGAACAGGCCGGGCACCAAGCTCCAGGATGTTGGTGTGGCAGCTCACCCCGGCAGCCCCACTGCCTCGCTGCCCCGCTGCAGCCACCGTCACTCCGGTGCTGAGGCTGCACGCCCTGGAGCTGCCCCGACCCCAAGACTGCGTGGCAGTGCGTCAGGCAAGCCCCTCCCCACAATGTCACAGGATTCCTCCAAGGGCAACCCCAACACCAGCTCAAGGACGCCCCAGCGGCCTGGCAGTGCCCTCCTTCCCCGGTCTGAGGTGCTCCCCACCCCCCATTCCTCACAGGCATTTCCAGCAATGGACGCAGCTCTCACATGTCCTCTGCTTCTGCAGCGGAACCAAAAGAACAAGCTTGGGTTCCTGTTTGCACTGCAGTGACAGGTCCGACACTCAGCCCTGATTTCGGGCCCTGACCCAGGTCCTCCACACAAACAAGTGGCCCACGGGGGAAAACTCACACTCATTCCCAAGAGCTTGAGAGCTGATGGAGTGACCCGCCGAGAACACTGGGGGTCCTGGGAGCAGGAAACTCCGCTGGGAACAGGGGTCTTTGGGGACCTGCCTCCAGGACAGGCTGGAGTGTGTGAATACAAACATGAAGGCCACAGCAGGGAGGCAGAGTGGGTTAAAGAAGTTAACACAGGCGGGGCATGATGGTTCACACCTGTAATCCCAGCACTTTGGGAGGCCAAGGCAAGTGGATCACCTGAGGTCAGGAGTTCAAGACCAGCCTGCCCAATATGGTGAAACCCCATCTCTACTTAAAACACAAAATTAGCCGGGCGTGGTGGCAGCCACGTGTAATCCCAGTACTCAGGAGGTTGAGGCAGGAGAATCGCTTGAACCTGGGAGGCGGAGGTTGCAGTGAGCCATGATCATACCATGGCACTCCAGCGTGGGCAACAAGAGCAAAACTCTGTCTCAAAAACAAACAAACAAACAAAAGCTACAGTCAGGACAAGCAGAAGGAACTGAAGGGCCCCTGGGAAGCAGTCTGTGTCACCCTGGGAGGCTCCATCCACTGCTCTCAGGTCCTCCCGTCCATCCCACACCTACTGCAGGGATCGCAAAACGAAAACCCCAAAGACACTTGCCTCGCACATGTCCGACTTTTTGGGCCCTGGGCTGCTGGACTCAACGCTGGCCCCCTCTGCGGGGCTGTGTGCACGCATCCGACTGCTCATCTGAATGCCGCCTTCCTCTTCCTCCGCCTGCTCGCCCTGGCCAGGACTGTCCTCATTCCCAGCCCCTTGGGGAAGTGGGGCGTGCAGGACCTCCGTGCAGAAGAGAGTGCGGGGGCCGTGGAGCTCACAGAAGTGGCAGAGAGCCACGATGGCATTCATGGTGCCTTGGAGACTGCGAGAGGCCTGCGGAGGACAGGGGACATGTCAGCTCGCCAGTGCCTATTCACCCCATGAAACCTCCCCAGCCCCTCTGGAGCACAGGAAGCACCTGGGTGCCATGGTTGCCTGCCCAGGAGAGGCCACCTGCCAGTTCCCCATCCCCTTGCTTTGCCCCAGTGCTGCACTGGATGCAGGAGAGAGGAGAGGAACAGAGACAGGATCTTCCCACCGGAGTCACAGGAAACAGGGGAGGGGACGATGTGGACCAGTGGTAGCACAGCTGGAGTTGTGACAGAGCCAGAGTCGCAAAGCCAACGGCACAGGGAAGGAATGTCCTCGAGTGACATGAACTGCAGCCAAACATGGCAAACCCCGTGGGAACAAACAGATAAAAGGCCACAGGGAGAGGGTCCTCCACCCAATACATATCTGCTGGGCACCTGCTCCGTGTGAGGTGAGGCGCTAGGTGACACAATGCTTCCCTCCACAGCTTACCTCCTGCAGGGGGTGGGGGGCGGACACAGGAAAACTGCTTCCTGCGAGAGGCCCGCGTGGGGAATGACCAGAGGAGGCAGGAGCCTGGAAGGACTGGCTTACGGGCCAAGCAAGAGATGAAGGGCAGGGTGGGTGCTGTACTGCCAGAGGGGTGTGTAGGGTCTGGTGTTTGGAGAGGAGCAGCAGACAGGGTGGAGGCTTTAGGAAGCAGATTTTACAGCTCCTCCAGGCCACGGAAAGACCCTGGATATGTTATCAGAGACTGGGGAGGCTTTAGGGGTTCTGATGAGACATGAGAGAATGTGAATTTCACTTGAAAAGGTTCAGTCATGCCCATGTGCAGAAAAGATGGCGGGGGCCAGGGTGGAGGTGGGGAACAAGCTGAGGCACCCTGCTGACTGATCTGAACAGGAAGGGACAGTGTCTCGGGCCAGGGTGGCAGATGGTGACGCAGCACAGTGCGGGTGGGGGTGCAGAGTCCAGAGGAGGAGTGAGCAGGGGAGGAGGCTCAGTGAGTGCCTGCCAAGCCTTCACGGGGACGGGCCACTGCAGCAGAGCCAAGCGCTGCGGTCAGGGATGGCATGTAGGACCCCTGTGGAGTGCAGCCCTTGCAGGCTCAGAGGTGGAGAAGGGAGGACAGCTAGCCAAGGTGACCAAGCTCAGGCAGTGAGGCCAGAAGGGAGCTCCAGGGTCACCCCAGTGACCAGGTGAACAAACTACTTTAGCAAGGTGGGACTGGAATGTCACATGGCCTTAAAAAGGAAGGAAACCCTGCCACAGCTATGGCACGGCTGAACCTGGAGGACATTACGCCAAGTGATCTACACTGGTCACAAACAGATAAACACTGTAGGATTCCACTTAAATATGAGGTACCTAGAGCCCTCAAAGCCACAGAGACAGAGAGCGGAATGGCGGCTGCCAGGGACGGAGAGGGAAGAGCAGGGCACAGTTCTAGAGATGGAAGGTGGCAATGGCTGCACAGCACTGTGAACATACTTCATGCCACGGCACTGCACGCCCAACGGTGGTTCAAATGGCACATTTTAGGTCATGTATTATTTCACCACAATCTTTTAAAAAGGGGGAATGGTAACCTGCAGAACAATGATGAGGTCAAAGGTGACCTTAACACAGTTTCCGGTGGAGAAAAAGCTCACGGGAGTGGGTAGAAAGAGCCCTTTGGAGAGTTTCTGTGGCAGAGCCAGCAATGGGACACCTGGTGCGGACGTGGAGTCAAGGGAAGCCCCAAGCTTGGCCACAGTATGGCTGGGATGCTGGCGGAGCCATGCAAAGGCCAAGGGCAGCTACAGGCACAAAGTCTGAGGGACACCACGAACACACTGCAGAGGGCTGGCCGCGGCGGCATCCATATACCTTCCTAACGGATGCAGGAAAGCCAGAGAAGGCTTTACAATGGGGGTGTGTCATGGGGTTCTGACAGGCAGAGAAGTTCAGGAAACGAGACCGCAGAAGCAAAGGTGCACAGTGCGGACAGCCACAGCCAACAGCCTAACATGTGACACAGCCTGACACATGCAGCCAGACCCACTGTCCATATAGTGGCCACAGCCATGTGTGACAACTTAAATTTAAAATGTAAATTAGCTAGGAGAGGCCGGCACAGTGGCTCACGCCTGTAATCCCAGCACTTTGGGAGGCCAAGGTGGGTGGATCACTTGAGGTCAGGAGTTTGAGACCAGCCTGGGCGAAGCGGTGAAACCCTGTCTCTCTTAAGAATACAAAAATTAGCCAGGCGTGGTGGTGTGCACTGGTAGTCCCAGCTACTCAGGAGGCTGAGGCATGAGAGTCACTTGAACCCAGGAGGCAAGGTTGCAGTGAGCCGAGATCGCATCACTGAACTGGAGCCTGGGTAACAAACTGAGACTCGGTCTCAAAAAAAAACCCCAAAACAACAAAAACAAAACAAATTAAAACAAAAAACTTAGCTGGGCGTGTTGGCAGGCACCTATAAACCCAGCTACTTGGGAGGCTGAGGGAGGAGAATTGCTTGAACCTGGGAGGTGGAGGTTGCAGTGAGCCAAGATCACATCACTGCACTCCAGGCTTTATGACAGAGCAAGACTCCGTCTCAAAAAAAAAAAAAAAAAAAAAATGTAGCCTGGAGTGGAGGCGCACGCTTGTAGTCCCAACTACTCGGGAGGCCAAGGCAGGATAATCGCTTGAACCTGGGAGGTGGAGGTTGCAGTGAGCTGAGATTGTACTACTACACTCCAGTCTGAGCAACAGAGTGAATGAGACTTCATCTCAAAAAAATTAAATACATAGGCCGGGTGTGGTTGTTCACGCCTGTAATCCCACACTTTGGGAGGCCGAGGTGGGCAGATCACTTGAGGTCAGGAGTTCGAGACCAGCCTGGCCACCATGGCAAAACCCCATTTCTACTAAAAGTACAAAAAAATTAGCCAGGCATGGTGGCGCACACCTGTAGTCCCAGCTACTCAAGAGGCTGAGGCAGGTGAATTGCTTGAACCCAGGGGGTGAAGGTTGCAGTGAGACAAGACTGTGCAACTGCACTCCAGCCTGGGCGACAGCGAGACTCCATCTCAAAAAAAATAAATAAATAAAATAAAATAAATAAATACATTAATAGGACAAAAGTTCAGCCCTTCTGTCTCACTGGCCATGTCCTGAGTGTTTGCTAGGCACACGCAACTCATGTCACCCCTCTGAACAGCCCAGGTCACAGAATATTTCTGCCTTCACAGAAAGCCCCATTGGTCAGTCAGACTTGCTTGGGATGATGAAGAATCATGTAAGTTTCTGAATGTTTGACTGAGTAGTGGACACTGGCCAGGACTCAAAGCCTCTTCTCTTCTGGGGAGCCCCCACCCCCATTACGGATCCAAAAGTCAGATGTTCTGTCTTCACTCCTGACAGGCAGGCTGTGGACACAAACCAGACATGGCCTGCCAAAACTGCTAACTCTAGGAAGAAGCGAAGTCAGAGTGTGCACGGTGTGGGAGGCGGGGGGGGGCTGCAATCAGCCTCCCTGCCAGTGGCCCATGCCTGGAACTGTTTCTCCAGCGTGCCCACGAATGCTGCCACCCACCTGACGTTTCTGCAGTTGGCTGCTCAGCTGGCACGAGCTGCTCCAGCACCTGTCCTCCTCCCTGAGATACAGCTGAGCACGAGTGGTCACACTGGGAACGGCAGAGGCAGACAGAAAACAGACATTTGAAGAGAACCTTAGCTGGGCTGGCAGTGAGGCAGGTGTGGGAGTCAGAGAGGGAGACCCTGAGTATGGCTGGCAGGGAACGCAGGGCTGGTGCTCTGTAGGTGCACTCTGAGAGGGAGGCAGGCAGGCGGCGGAAGAGGAGACGTACAGCATTTAACAGACAGCAGAACTTCTAGCTGGAAGGCCCTGAGGACTCAGCAAAGATACAGGCTGCAGGACAGGAGAGGGCAGGGCTGGGGACAAAGGTCAGGAATGCTCCACACACCTTCACCTGGCTCACTCCTCACCACTCGGCCTCCACTTGCAGGTCCCCTGCTCAGAGGACCCCCTGCCAGCCCACCAGAAGAGTTCCCCTCTACCCCTCCACCCTCCCCGGCCCTGCTTTGAGTCGTAGTGCTCCTCATCGCAGAACTGCGCCTCCAAAGTGCCTTCCTGACACACAGGAGGCACCAAATTCACGTGTTAAATGAGAGGACTGAGAAGTTGCCCTCGGAAAGATGAGAGCTGTTGCCAAGAAAGGGACAGAATCTAGAGGCGGCAGAAGTTCAGGAGCCACAGCTGTGGGGTAGGCCGGAGCCCGAGTCTAGTGGCACAGGAACCAAACAGACAGAGTTTCAATAAGGGCCCACAGGGCTCACTATGGTGAGTGGCTTAACAATCTACTGCTCAAGAGGAGATGGGGCGACCACTGATGGAATAAGGGGTAGCAGGACCCAAAGGAAAGGTAAAGGCATTAAATCCCGAAAAAGGAGGCCACGCCTTCCTCTGAGAGGCATCGGGGAAGAGAAACAAGGTTCCTTCTAGCAAGACATGCACAGGACAGCAAGCCTGGGCCAAGTCTCAGCCCACCTGCAGAGCACCCACACTAACCTGACATTCAGCAGAATCACACTTCCACCGTCCACACCAGACCAGCACACACGAGGCTGCAGCCAAATGGGTCAGGCATGGTGGCGGCAGACATCCTTGAAGACCTGGCGTTTTCTAGGTAAGAGAAAAAAAAAATAGAGCTAATTCTAAGATTAGAGGCCTTCGTAGCATGAAAAATAATGGGAGTAGTTTACAGCCAGTCTCAAGTAAGTATATCTCCGATGAGGATGTAGACACTCCCCAGGGTTCTGAATGGCTTAGCAGGCCTCTCACCTTCTGAGCAGGAGCTGATATTTTAGATGACTCTTGCACCTCTGAAGTACTCTAACCCAGTATTTGCTCAAGGATCTCTGTATTTATTTTTTCAGAGATAGGGTCTTGAGGCCAGCTCAGTGGCTCATGCTTGTAATCCCAATACTTTGGGAGGCCAAGGCAGGAGGATTGCTTCAGCCCATGAGTTCGAGATCAGCCCGGGTAACAAAGTGAGACCCTGTCTCTGCAAAAAAATTTTTTTAAAAATTAGCCGGGCCGGGCACGGTGGCTCACGCCTGTAATCCCAGCACTTTGAGAGGCCGAGGCAGGCGGATCACGAGGTCAGGAGATCAAGACCATCCTGGCTAACACAGTGAAACCCCGTCTCTACTAAAAATACAAAACAAAATCATCCAGGCATGGTGGCAGGCACCTGTAGTCCCAGCCACTCGGGAGGCTGAGGCAGGAGAGTGGCGTGAATCCGGGAGGCAGAGCTTGCAGTGAGCCAAGATCATGCCACTGCACTCCAGCCTGGGCGACAGAGCGAGACTCCATCTCAAAAAAAAAAAATTAGCCGGGCATGCCTCTAGTCCAAGCTACTTGGGGGACTAAGTTGGGAGGGTCACTTGAGCCTGGGAGGTCAAGGCTGCAGTGAGCCGTGACTTTATCACTCCAGCCTGGATGACCGAGCAAGTCCCCATCTTTCTTTTTTTCCCCTTTTTTAAGACCAAGTTTCACTCTTGTCGCCCAGGCTGCAGTGCAATGGTGCAATCTCAGCTCACTGCAACCTCTGCCTCCTGGGTTTAAGTGATTCTCCTGTCTCAGCCTCCCGAGTAGCTGGGATTACAGGTGCCTGCCACCATGCCTAGCTAATTTTGTATTTTAGTAGAGACAGGGTTTCACCATGTTGGCCAGGCTGGTCTCAAACTCCCGACTTCAGGTGATCCACCCACCTTGGCCTTCCTAAGTGCTAGGATTATAGGCGTGAGCCATTGCACCCAGCCAAGTCCCCATCTTTCTTACTCTTGGTTATAAGGGTGTGCTCTGGCAGCATCTATATCACATCAACTTACCTTTCAGGCCATAGGCCTGGCAGTTTCCTTCTCAAGCAGGAGAGGGAAACCAGAGGCAATGTTGACAAGCCACTTCCCAGCATTCAGCACCAACATGGGCTATTCTTTTTTATTTTTTATTTTTGTGGCAGGGTCTCATTCTGTTGCCTAGGCTACAGTGCAGTGCTGTAATCTCGGATCACTGCCACATACACCTCCCAGGTTCAAGCGATTCTCCTGCCTCAGCTTCCCGAGTAGCTGGAATTAGAGCCACGCGCCACCAGGCCCAGCCAATTTTTGTATTTTTAGTAGAGATGGGGTTTCGCCATGTTGGCCAGGCTGGTCTTGAACTCCTGACCTCAGGTAATTCTCCCGCCTCAGCCTCCCAAAGTGCTGGGATTACAGACGTGAGCCACCATGTCAGGTCAAAACATAGGCTACTCTTACTCGTTTTTCCTTTTAATGAAAAGCACTCGCTAGGCTCGGTGGTTTAAGCCTGTAATCCCAGCACTTTGGGAGGTCAATGGGGGGATCACCTGAGGTCAGGAGTTCGTGACCAGCCAGGTCAACATGGTGAAACCCTGTATCTACTAAAAATACAAAAATTGCCGGGCGCGGCGGCTCATGCTTGTAAACCCAGCATTTTGGGAGGCCAAGGCAGGCAGACCATGAGGTCAGGAGTTTGAGACCAGCCTGACCAACATGCTGAAACCCCATCTCTACTAGAAATACAGAAATTTGCCAGGCATGGTGGTGGGTGCCTGTAATCCCAGCTACTTGGGAGGCTGAGGTAGGAGAACTGCTTGAACCTGGGAGACGGAGGTTGTAGTGAGCCAAGATCGCACCACTGCACTCCAGCCTGGGCAACAAGAGCAAAACTCCATTTCAAAAAATACAAAATACAAAATATAAAAATTAGCCAGGCCTTGTGGCGCATGCCTATAGTGCCAGTTACTCAGGAGGCCGAGGCAGGAGAATCGCTTGAACTTGGAAGCAGAGGTGGCAGTGAGCCGAGATCGCACCACTGCACTCCAGCCTGCGTGACAGAGTGAGATTCTGTCTCAAAAAAAAAAAAAAGAAAAAGAAAAAAGCACTTGTCAGACAAAAGCTCCGACTCTGACTCCATGGATCACGCACGCCAGAGACCCAGGCAGCCCCTGAAAGAGGGAGATGCCCTAGAGAACATTTAGCTTTGCAGTCACTGGAGCCTGCCCTCACCAGCCAGGTGACACCAAATATTACTAGACCTCTCTGAATACCACCCAAGAGCTGAGAAACAGACGCCTCTCAAGATTCGCATTACACATGGAATCAGAATTCTGGGCAGCGTGAGGTCATTCTTTACTCACTGGTCAATCCCAATCTCTAGGAAGTGTTTGCTTAAGAAAACAAACTGATTTGAGTATGTCTCACGAGCCTGTTTCCAGCAAGCTTTCCAGAACCCACAGAGGAAGCCGAAATCCCCTGGGTGACAGTCTCTTCATCATCACACCCAAAGACAGTATTCAAGTTCCCTGATGTGGTAGAGTGTCTGTCCATGTCCTCCTCCCACAATAGCTGAGTCCCAGACCTGGACAGTGACCTCACCACCACCCGTGGTGCGCCCTGACCCTGGCCCATTTCACCCCTACTTCCTATGCTCTTCTCATAGCACCGCGGAGAATTAGAGGCCACTAAGTAAGGGCACTGTAAATAAACAAGGCACTATAACAGATCTTAACCAGCAGTGGACACACAGCTTCTAGAACTAGTCTCCCACTGGGGAGCCTCATTAAGTCAGCAGCTGGGATCCCAACAAGCCCAGGGTGAAAAGTTCTGCAGGGGATGACTGCCAGCTCAGACCCACTCTCACTGTGGCTCTATTTCCACCGTTTCCCTGGATTTCCATTCACAGAGCTCCCTGACATAGGACACTAGAAGGGCAAACACAGTGTCACCTGCCACTATTACTCAATTACTTGATGACCACGGTGATAATCTGGCACTAAACTGGTTGTGGCCAAAGCCTGGAGAGCCAGAACCTACTTCCACTAAGTTCCTCCTTGCCCTGCGTCCCCATTTGAAGAGACTGCTGCTGACCACACCTTGGACTTCAATCCACAAGCCAATCCATTCTTTCCAGGTGACAAGGATGCATCTCACAGTACTCTCCACTGGAGAGAAGCGCGGTCTTCCACCCTCCCTGGAGGACACGGTGCTACCCTATTAGCTCATCAGAGGACCCTCCTGAACGCCAAACTGAGAGAAGAGGATGACACACACCCTCTCCTCCAGAACGAAGACAAAACCTGGGAGAAGGAAAGGGAAACAGTCCCGTTTCATGGCAAGATCAAATGAGACTAAATCAACGACCCTAACCCGGGGTTTGAACCCAGGTCACAGTCCTCATCCCCAGAAACTTGGTTAATGGGCATGCCCCCAACCTATCTTCAAATCTCAGGGTCTCGGCGACGCCCTGGACTCTGGCCCTAAACCCTCCCCCATTACTGGTCCACCTGGGACCAACGCAAACTCGGACATGCCCCTCCGCCAAACCCTCAGACCCCCGCCGACCTGCTCCCCGAATCGAGGCCCGCGGGACACCTGGACTCGGCAGCCGGGGTCCCGCTCCGGGTCTCAGCCCCGCCCCTGACTGCGCTGGGTAGGTGGTCGCTGCGGGTCCCAGACAGGCGGGATCACACACAGAGCCCCCGAGCCCACGGCCGGAACGTCAGCCGGGGTGGCGAGGCTCTCAAGCCCCGGTTCGGGCTCTCGGGGAGCTGGCAGAACCAAGAGTTACCACACTCACTCGCGGCCCCACATCCCCGCCGAGACCCAAGCGCGTGACTCTCTGGGCCGTAACACCACCCAGCCCTGCGGTGGGGGTGCAGGCGCCGTCCGAACGCGTCCTGCACCGCGAGGGGAGCCGAGCCTCGCCAGCTCCCGCAAGCCCAGGAACACAGTCCGAGTAGCGCAACTCCGAGGTCTGACGGGGAAGCAGGGGCCGCTGCCCGACAACTACCCTTTTCCGCCGCCCCTATTCCGGTGCCCCCCTCGGGGAAGTTCCCAATGGTTCAGACCGCACCGGCTGGGGATGCTGGGGGAAACCATTTCATTAAGCGCGGGAGTATGCTGAAACTTAAAAAGCATTTCGAAAACAGATTTGAGGGTAAATATAATCAACGTAAGGCTCCCTGTCCACATAAAAGAGAAAAATAAAGAAAAAACGTTATAAGAGGTTGTCAGGCCTTTTTTTTTTGCTTCACCAATTGTTTTTATTACATTGCTGATGGAACCCGGCCTCTCCCTATATTGAGAGTATGGAAGGTGCGGGCGACAGCCGTCACGTGATGCGGGGAAGGCGCGGCGCCCGGGGGAGGTTGGTTGCGGAACTCGGGATCGGTGTGCGTGCGCATGTTTGGTATTCGGTCTTCCTTCCTCAGTACTTCTTAAAAATGTGAAAATCAGTTATTGAATAATATTCTTCTTTTGAGATGGAGTTTCGCTCTTGTTGCCTAGGCTGGAGTGCAGCGGGGCGACCTCGCCTCACTGCAACCTCCGCCTCCCGGGTTCAAGCGATTCTCCTGCCTCAGCCTCCCGAGTAGCTGGCGTTACAGGCGTCCGCCACCACGCCCGGCTAATTTTTTTGTATTTTTTGCAGAGACGAGGTTTCACCCTGTTGGCCAGGCTGGTCTTGAACCCCTCACCTCAGGTGATCCACCCGCCTCGGCCTTCAAAAGTGCTGGGATTGCAGGCTTGAGCCACCACGCCCGGCCTGAATAATATTTTTTAAAACTTGAGCGCTTATTACTAAATTTATCTACTTAGAAGTTAATTGGAAAGACATTAGTTCGTGATGTAGTGTGGGTCGTTCCAGCGAAGACCGGAGGGAGATGGGAATCGGAGCCTGACCCGCCTGCGCGCGCTGCCCCCTGGGGTGCGGCCGCCTGGGAGCCTTCCGCCGCGGCAGAGGCTGTGGTTGCCGCAAGGTCTCCAGAATGTGCTCACCAGGAATACAATAGAAAAATGGGTGGTTGTGTTTTTGAAATCACAGAGGTCACTTTTTTTCCCTTTTAAATTTCCTTGTTTTGGCCGGGCGTGGTGGCTCACGCCTGTAATCCCAACACTTTGGGAGGCCGAGGTGTGCGGGTCACGCGGTCAACACGAGGTCAAGAAATCGAGACCGTCCTGGCCAACAGGTGAAACTCCGTCTCTGCTAAGAATACAAAAAAAATTACCTGGGCGTGGTGGCGCACGCTTGTAGTCGCAGCTGCTCGGGTGGCTGAGTTAGGAGAATTGCTTGAACCCGGGAGGCAGAGGTTGCAGTGAGCCGAGATCATGTCTCTGCACTCCAGCCCGGTACAGAGCGAGCCTCCGTCAAAAAAAAAAAAAAAAAAATTCCATATTCTGTTGAAAAAGGGACACGAGAAAAGAACGAAATTGCAGTTTGTGTTTTCTGCCGTCTTATAGTAGCCTGGTAAAGATTAAGGAATATGGGGTGGCGTTACGAGGTTAGGCATTGCCTTTATGTGTTTAATTATTCTTACCAAGTGAATTCCTCCCGCTGTTGGACAGCGCAAACTTAATTTGTGAGGAGGTAGTAAGTTACTACAGGGTGATTTTATTTTATTTTATTTTACTTTATTGTATTGTATTTTACTTTATTTTATTTTTTTTTTAATTTTATTTTCAGTTTGTTAGTGGAGGTCACCACCTTGCTCAGATTATCCTTATTTCCATGGTGATAGGCTACTGGAGTAAGTTTATTCAACCACTGCATTTTCAGTAAAAGGCAATGTGCATTCACCACAGCTGGGCTCAATTTAGGCAATTAACATCTTTCCCAACACCACTGGCTTCAGCCACCTACCTCTTTTGGAGGTACTTTCTCAAACCTATAAATCTTAAAAACAAAATTAGCAACTGCCAAATCTTTGCCTCAGTGAATTGTACTGAAGGTTAGTTAAATTGGGCTCTCATGGGGTATAACCTTTCAAGGACATGCAACAAAAGGGACATCTTAGAATTAGGAAAATGTACCCATTCTCATGGGAAAGAATCGAAACTCAGCAGTAATGTTCAGAAAGCACAGATATCAATAATGTTCAACCATTCACAACCAAATGAAATGCAATGCTAATCTCAAAGCTTCTATCCCATAGTGGAAATTGTATGAAATGATTCCAGAAGCTCTGGATATGTTACTGCCTGGCACACATACAATCCAGAACGTGTTTTTTCCACCACTGAAGTAGGCTCAATCAGAATTAAGATTTCTTGATGCTTTTCTGTCTTCTTACTACTGCTAAACCAAGAGGCTGCATTACAGCTAAGTATCCAAACTGATCAATCACTTCCAAGCCATCAGTTGCCAGTACCATAGAGCCAAGTGGTGGGAAACAGTCACATCTCATTCAGAAATTTCTTTTAGAGTTTTTTATATGTACCTTTAGCCACAGGAGCTCTGATGTAGCTGTGGGATAGACCTGGGCTTTATCTTTCAGTCAAACCACATGTCAATGACTCTTAGTTTCCAGTTTCAGGAAGAAGAGGTGTATTTCATTTGTAAGCATTTCAATTTAATATTTTTAATCACATCTCATCATTTTAAAGTGACTATAATGGATTCCCTGTTACAAAAATTGTGATCTAAGCTTTTGTTTCTTCCAGCGACTGAGAAAACATTCCGTTTTTAGATGTTTTGAATAGTTTAGGAGTCTGGCCAGCTGCTGAAAGGAAGCAAGCAATGAGTAACATCTCAGAAGGTGAGATTCATGCACAATTTTTTTTTTTTTTTTGCGACGGGAGTCTCGCTCTGTCACCCATGCTGGAGTACAGTGGCGCCATCTCCACTCACTGCAAGCTCCACCTCCCGGGTTCAAGCCATTCTCCTGCCTCCGCCTCCCGAGTAGCTGGGACTACAGGCGCCCGCCACTGTGCCCAGCTAATTTCTTTTTGTATTTTTAGTAGAGACGGGGTTTCACTATGTTAGCCAGGATGGTCTGGATCTCCTGACCTCGTGATTCGCCCGCCTCGGGCTCCCAAAGTGCTGGGATTACAGGCGTGAGCCACCGCGCCCGGCCACAATTTCTTTTATATATATATATGTTTTTGAGACGGAGTCTTGCTCTGTTGCCAGGCTGGAGTGCAGTGGCATGATCTCAAGTCACTGCAACCTCTGCCTCCTGGGTTCAAGCAGTTCTCCTTCCTCAGCCTCCCAAGTAGCTGGGACTACAAGCACATGCCACCAGGCTCAGCTAATTTTTGTATTTTTAGTAGAGATGGAGGTTTCACCATGTTGGTCAGACTGGTCTCGAATTCCTGACCTCGTAATCTGCCCTCCCAAAGTGCTAGGATAACAGGCGTGAGCCACTGCACCCAGCCCATGCACAATTTCTAAATTCAGGTTTTAGGTAATTAGACAATCCACTCTGCACATAAGGCATCCGGTCAGTTGCGAGGTATGAATTATTAGTGGTCCAATAAAGGCAATTAGTATTAATTTAATATTTCTTACCATAGCAATTTCTGTAAGCTTTTAAAAATGAACCTCTCGGCCGGGCGCGGTGGCTCAAGCCTGTAATCCCAGCACTTTGGGAGGCCGAGACGGGCGGATCACGAGGTCAGGAGATCGAGACCATCCTGGCTAACACGGTGAAACCCCGTCTCTACTAAAAAATACAAAAAACTAGCCGGGCGCGGTGGCGGGCGCCTGTAGTCCCAGCTACTCAGGAGGCTGAGGCAGGAGAATGGCGTGAACCCGGGAGGCGGAGCTTGCAGTGAGCTGAGATCCGGCCACTGCACTCCAGCCTGGGCGGCAGAGCGAGACTCCGTCTCAAAAAAAAAAAAAAAAAAAAAATGAACCTCTCTCCACCAATTAGAATTCATCTGCTATGCCTTTTGTGTTTTAATCTACTCTAGGTGCCTATTAAATACCAAGTGTAGAAAGTTTAACAGTCAACTATAGAGCCAGTCTATGGATTCAGACTTATTAAATGTTTTTGCAATTAAAGTTCTCTGATTTCAGCCTTTGATGTCAGGAAAGGATACAGATAGGATTTTGTCTTTGTTCACTATCGTTAAGTAATTCAATTTACTTAAAAAGCCATCACATTTTCTTATTCACAAATACCTGATTTACCTAGTTATTTTCTCTGGCCCCTTTGCAACTGCTCAGACTTAGGTGCAAATAACATCACCTTCCACAAAGTGGGTACTAATTCAGGTTGGAACCCAGAAACTTAGTACTTACAAACCCAAAACTTCATTTTTGTTTTGTTTTTATTTATTTTTTTTTTTTGAGACGGAGTCTCGCTCTGTCGCCCAGGCTGGAGTGCAGTGGCCAGATCTCAGCTCACTGCAAGCTCCGCCTCCTGGGTTCACGCCATTCTCCTGCCTCAGCCTCCCAAGTAGCTGGGACTACAGGCGCCCGCCACCTCGCCCGGCTAGTTTTTTGTACTTTTTAGTAGAGACGGGGTTTCACCGTATTAACCAGGATGGTCTCGATCTCCTGACCTCGTGATCCGCCCGTCTCGGCCTCCCAAAGTGCTGGGATTACAGGCTTGAGCCACCGCGCCCGGCCCTTCATTTTTGTTTTGTGATTTTTGTTTTTTTTGAGACGGAGTCTTGCTCTGTTGCCCAGGCTGGGGTGCAGTGGTGCGATCTCGGCTCACTGCAACCTCTGCCTCCCGGATTCAAGCGATTCTTCTGCCTCAGCCTCCCGAGTAGCTGGGACTACAGGCACATGCCACTACGCCTGGCTAATTTTTCATATTTTTAGTAGAGATGGGGTTTTAGCATGTTAGCCAGGATGGTCTCGATCTCCTGACCTCATGATCTGCCCACCTTGGCCTCCCAAACAAAGTGCTGGGATTACAGGCGTGAGCCACTGTGCCTGGCCGATCTGATGGTTTTTAAAATGCGAGTTTCCCCGCACAAGCTCTCTGTTTGCCTGCTGCCATTCATGTAAGACGTGACTTGCCTCCCACCATGACTATGAGGCCTCCCCAACCACCTGGAACTGTAAGTCCATTAAGCCTCTTTTGTAAATTGTCCTGTCTCAGGTGTGTCTTTATCAGCAGCACAAAACTAGACTAATACAGAGGACATGGAGAAGATCTAGCACCACACCTTCTGCAGTGAGCTGCATGTGGCCTCAGAGGAGCACCCAGTGCTGCTGACCAAGGCCCCCCTGAACCCCCAGGCCAACAGAGAGAAGATGACTCAGATCACGTTTGAGACCTTTAACACCTGGGCCATGTATGTGGCCATCCAGGCCATGCTGTCCCTCTGCACCTCTGGGCACACCACTGACGTCCTGGACTCTGGAGATGGGGTCACCCACATGGTGCCCATCTGCAAGGGCTATACCCTTCCCCATGGCATCCTGTGTCTGGACCTGGCTGGCCAGGACCTGACTACTTCACGAAGATCCTCACCGAGCTCGGCTACAGCTTCATCACCACGGGCGAGCAAGAGATGGTGCGTGACAAGGAGAAGCTGTGTTGCCCTTTGAGCAGGAGATGGCCACCACCACATCCTCCTCCTCCCTGGAGAAGAGCTGTGAGGTGCCCCATGGCCAGGTCATCGCCATTGGCAACGAGCAGTTCCAGTGTCTGGAGGCACTGTTCCAGCCTTCCTTTCTGGGCATGGAATCTTGCAGCATCCACAAGACCACCTTGAACTCATCATGAAATGTGACATGGACATCTGCAAAGACCAGTGTGCCAACACGTGCTGTCTGGCAGCACCACCATATACCAGGGCATCCCGACAGGATGCAGAAGATCACCGCCCTGGCACCCAGCACCATGAAGATCAAGATCATTGTGCCCCGCCCCAAGCGCAAGTACTCGGTTGGATTGGCAGTTCCATCCTGGCCTCACTGTCTACCTTCCAGCAGATGTGTATCAGCAAGCAGGAGTAAGACAAGTCGGGCCCCTCCATCGTCTACCACAAATGCTTCTAAACGGACTGTGAGCCGATGCGTAGCTTTTGCTGCATAGGTTAATTCTGAAGTATAAATTTGCCCCTGAGGCCGGGCGCAGTGGCTCAGGCCTGTAATCCCTGCACTTTGGGAGGCTGAGGTGGGCGGATCACAAGGTCAGGAGATCAAGACCATCCATGGTGAAACGCCCTCTCTACTAAAAATACAAAAAAATTAGTCGGGCGTGGTGGTGGGCGCCTGTAGTCCCAGCTACTTGGGAGACTAAGGCAGAAGAATGGTGTGAACCCAAGAGGTGGAGCTTGCAGTGAGCCAAGATCGTGCCACTGCACTCCAGCCTGGGCAACAGAGCGAAACTCCATCTCAAAAGAAAAACGAAAACAAAAACGTGTCCCTGGCAAATGCACACACCTCATACTAGCCTCACGAAACTGGAATAAGCCTTCGAAAAGAAATTTGTCCTTAAGGTTTGTGTCCAGTATCAGCACTGGATTGTAAAACTTATTGCTGATTTTGACCTTGTATTCAAGTTAACTGTTCTCCTTGGTATTTGTTTAATACCCTATACATATCTTTGATTTCAACCCTTAGTACACGTGGCTTGGTGACTTCGTGGCCAAGGTAAGAACTGGCTTGTGGAAGACAGGTCGGTGGCTTGGTGAGTCTGTGTGGCCAGCAGTCTCCGATCTGTGCAGTGTATTAACGTGTCAGGGCTGAGTGTTCTGGGATTTCTGTAGAGCCTGGTAAGGGCTCCTGAACCAATTGTTTCTATCTTGCCGGTCTATCTGGGTTAGAAAAGTCCAAGCCGTAGGACCCAGTTTCCTTTCTTAGCTGATGTTTTCCTGCCAGAACACCATGAGCTGCTACTTGTCTTGAGTTGGAAGCAGTTTGCATTTCCACCTATAAATGTATTCATCCTTTTAATTTATGTAAGGTTTTCTTGTACGCAATTCTCCATTCTTTGAGATGATAACACATTTTGGTTTTTTACCGTTATGTGAGAACATCAGGCCCCGGCAACATGTCATTGTGTAAGGAAAAATGAAAGTACTGCTATAAAAGAAACAAAAAAATTGGCTGGGCACGGTGGCTCACGCCTGTAATCCCAGCACTTTGGGAGGCCGAGGTGGGTGGATTGCTTGAAGTCAGGAGTTTCAGCCTAGCCTGGCCAACATGGTGAAACCCTGTCTCTAGTAAAATGCAAAAGTTAGCTAGGTGTGGTGGCAGGTGCCTGTAATCCCAGATACTAGGGAGGCTGAGGTGGGAGAATTGCTTAAACCCAGGAGGTGGAGGTTGCAGTGAGCCGAGATCACACCACTTCACTCCACCCTGGGCAACAGAGCAAGACTCCCATCTCAAAAAAAAAAAAAAAAATCAGGAGTCTCACTGAGGTAGTAGCTACAGTGAGCAGATACCATCCCTTACGGGTTGGGGAACAAAGGGAAAAGATTGGGATGAATAGAATTTAGAATTCTGAAGGAGGGCACAGTGGGAAGATGGGGGAGGCCTGCCTCCGGCCCTTGTATCTCTAAGGGGCTGTGCTGAGGCTGATTCTAGGAGCATGGGGGAAACTGCACACTGGAAGCAGACTTGCCTGGACAATACTGCTCAACAGAGGCAGATGCAGGGAGCCTGTCACTTTCTCCTCCAAGCTGTCATCCCCTTCCTGCTGGTTTGCAGAGGTCTAGCCCAAGAATCACAAAGCAGAACCCAGAACAGGGGATTCAAAGCTGAGACGATTGTGACCAGCACTCCCCTCAAACACTGACTCAGGGTTTGCAGGGACTGGGACAAGGTTCTAAATAATATGTCCCTTTTCAGTTCAAAGTTTCAAAAAAAAAAAAAATGCAGTATTTTAATGAATCCACCTTGGGAAAAAAATTATAATAGCGTCCACATCATTAGCAGCTCACGAGAGAGTTACTTTTCACTTACATAGTCACGACTGACAAGTACTAGCAGTTCGCAGACACATTTTAAGTGATTTTGATTTCAGATTCAGATGAGAAGCTAATTTCGTTTTTTTAAAAAACAGGGTCTGTAATTCATTACACAGATAAAAGATCATTTGCCATTAAATATTTTGTTTCCTAAGTGCAGGTATATGTAAACAAAAAGTGATGCAACCCACAAATAGTCCTAATTCAAGTGCTAGAGAATTTGACAGTTTACTTGATGGGTCAGAAAACTACAGGCTTCAGGTCAGACCTAGCACGCTGCCTACTTTGGTTTTTTTTTTGAGAGGGAGTTTTGCTCGTCGCCCTTGCTAGAGTGCAATGGCGTGATCTTGGCTCACTGCAACCTCCATCTCCCGGGTTCAAGCAATTCTCCTGCCTCAGCCTCCCAAGTAGCTGGGATTACAGGTGCCTGCCACCACGCCCAGCTAATTTTTGTATTTTTAGTAGGTCAGGCTGGTCTCGAACTCTTAACCTCAGATGATCCGCCCACCTTGGCCTCCCAAAGTGCTGGGATTACAGGCGTGAGCCACCGTACTCGGCCACTGCCTACTTTTTATAGTTTTACTAGTAACATAGCCACAGTCGCTCATGTACAGCTTTACATTTCCCTGTAGCAACACAGGAGTTGCAATAGGCCATATGACCTCCAAAGCCTAAGTGTGGACTCTTCTAGGGTAACGTTTTATGTGACTCATGAGGTTTCTTTTTTTTTTTTAAATACAGAGTCTTGTTCTTGTCACCCAGGCTGGAGTGCAATGACACAATCTTGGCTCACTGCAACCTCCACTTCCCGGGTTCAAGCGATTCTCCTGTCTCAGCCTCCTGAGTAGCTGAAATTACAGGCACCCACCACCATGCCTGGCTAATTTTTTTGTATTTTTAGTAGAGACGGGGTTTCACCACGTTGCCCAGGCTGGTCTCAAACTACTGACCTCAGGTGATCACCTGCCTCGGCCTCCCAAAGTGCCGGGATTACAGGCATTCCACCACACCCAGCTGAGGTTTCTTTTTTAAATAATGAAAATGTGCCTTACCAGACAACTTGAAACATTTAAGAATTGAATGTTTGTAGTAATTTTTTTTTTTTTGAGACGGAGTCTTGCTGTGTCGCCCAGGCTGGAGGGCAGTCGCACAATCTCGGCTCACTGCAAGCTCTGCCTCCTGGGTTTGCGCCATTCTCCTGCCTCAGCCTCCAGAGTAGAGTAGCTGGACTAGAGGCGCCCGCCACCACACCCAGCTAATTTTTTGTATTTTTTAGTAGAGACAGGGTTTCACCGTGTTAGCCAGGATGGTCTTGATCTCCTGACCTCGTGTTCCACCTGCCTCGGCCTCCCAAAGTGCTGGGATTACAGGTGTGAGCCACCACGCCCAGCTGAGAGAAATGTTTTTTAAGGACCAAATTTGATGTGTTTTAACCTGACCACACTTTATTCTGCTCCACACGATTCCAGGGCTAAATCAGTAAATCCTAGTCCAAATTCCTGTTATAGGAGAGGCCCTGAATATAATCAAAATGAAACGATCAGTTTACCTGAAATGCTTTGAGAAGAAAAAGTAGGAAAGCCTGCCATTTGTCTCTTAAAAACTCTAAGTCAAGAGGGGGAAAAAAGCCATTTTCAAGACTACAAAATTGTAGTGCACACTAAAGGTTGGAAAGCACCTTTGACACCACCTGGGCAACACGGCAAAACCCCATCTCTACAAAAAAAAAAAATTAGCTGGCTGTGGTGGTGCTTGCCTGTAGTCCAGCTACTTTGGAAGCTGAAGTGGCAGAATCACCTGAGCCTGGGAAGTTGAGGTAAGCCATGATGGCACCATTGCACTGCAGCCTCAGTGACAGAGACCCTGTCTCCAAAAAAAAAAAAAAAAAGTGAAGCACCAATGGCATCTCATAATCCACAACTCATACTCTTACTAATATGCATGTTAATTTTAATTTTAAAAATTAACTTATGCCTCAGGGACGCTATCCTTTGTTTTCTTTTTTTTTTCCGTAAATAGAGACAGGGTCTCACTATGTTCACCAAGGTGGTCTGAATTCCTGGCCTCAAGCAATCCTGCCTCGGCTTCCCAAAGTGCTAGGATATTACAGGTGGGAGCCACTATGTCTGTCTGTCTGGACTTTTTTTCTTTTTATTTTCTGAAGACACTGATGACAACTTTTATATTTTTTTAAGATATAAAATTTGTCAATGAATAAAACAACTTTCAGATTCAAATCTTCCAAAAATTCCTAAAATCCAACTATTTCTGTTCACAATGAATGTGCTTATTAAAAACTTTTCAGAGGAGAAAAAAGTGATGCAGAAGACACATTAATGTTCAAGCAACTTAAAACAAAAAGGTAGATTTAATGCAATAACAATAATCTGAGGATAAATAAATCCAAGACAGACTTTAAAGTTTGCAAATCTGTTTCCTTTCTTTGCAGAGAGAATGGTTTTCTGAAAGCACATAGGACTGAAGATGTCAAAACAAAACTTAATTTCTTAGTCTCCAGGTGACACAGGCTTGGTCCTCTCTGCTGCCCTCCGAACACTTGCCACTGGCCAAGATGGTAGTTTCTCTTGTTTAGCTCAGGATGGATGTTAGTTTCAAGAATAACTGGATGGTTTGTTTCCTGAATCATCTTCTTGTGAGCCCATACTCTGTAAAGGGAAAGTGAAGTTATGTATTTATGTTTGCTTTTATCAAGGGTTCCCCAGCAGCCCAATAAGCACACCAGTTACCCTGTCCCTCCCAGAACAAAGCCACCCTGTGAACAAGGGCAGGCAATTCCAGGAACCACCCTAAGCATCCCTAAGTGTACTTCCAGGCCATTGTTTGAAAATGCTCTCAACTAGTATTTCTCCATGACTGTACTGGTAAGGGTTTCAAGAAATATTTAGCAACCTGAAACTTAATTCCTGTGCCTGATGTGACAACGCCCCTCCTTCTCCACCCAGCCTACTTCTTATAATAAGGGGAACCCTCATCACCTTTTGTACAAACTGAGGGTTCACTGTGATCTCCTGGTCCATGGCTTTCAGCCGCTCATCCAGCTCTATGCATTTCAGCATCTGCATGACAGGCACATTAGAAGGTGGTCAGCGGCAGGTTTAGGTCAGCTGCATCCTTTCTAACTTCGACTGTTCACAAAGGCACTGTAGGTTCACAATCTCTTGACATGAAACCCCTGGGGCCACATGGGTTTTGGAGCCAGCGTATTTTGGACTCAGAAAGCTAATACATGTATCATATAATACCCAACATCCCACCCAGCAGGATCTAGGCAAACCTCATAATCAAACACATAGTATCTTTTGCAGGGAAACTGGAGTATATTCACACTGAGATCAATGAAGACTAGACACCATTTCAGGTGACATTTTGCCATCAAATTGTTATAAAAAAAGTTTTCTGAGATTTAATATTCAGTTCACTTCACTGCTCAGAGGTAAAAAACAGAGACCACCCACAAAACGCCCCCTTCAGCCCCCAGAATCAGGACAGCATGCCCTCAGGAGACAGGCTGCAGCCCAGTGTTGCCTGAAGGGGACCGTCAGGGAGGGCTTTGCTCTTCTCCTCCAGCCACCCCGACTCTGCTTCTCACATAGCTCCAGAGATGTTTCCTGATCTCCCAACCTGGAACTCCACAGACATTTCAGCAAAAACACAAGGCTCTATGTTGTAAGTGGCAGCTGTGAATAAAGTTATACTAGGGCCTTTAAGTGTTTTCAGAGTTAAGGGAGGTTTTGATGAGCTAGCTGGGATATCTAACCCACCATTTATTTATAGCCATACAATCTGGGAGAGTTTTGATTTTTGAGACAGTCTCCCTCTGTTGCCCAGGCTGGAGTGCAGGGGCACGATCTCAGCTTACTGCAACATCTGCCTCCCAGGTTCCAAGAGATTTTCCTGCCTCAGCCTCCAGAGTAGCTGGGATTATAGGCACAAACCACAACACCCAGCTAATTTTTTATTTTTTATTCTTTTTTAGTAGAGACAGGGTTTTGCCATGTGGGCCAGGCTGGTCTTGAACTCCTGACGTAGGTGATCCACCCAAAGTCAGTGGATTTGAGCCTCCCAAAGTGTTGGTATTATAGGCGTGAGCCCCCACACCCAGCCTGGAAGAGTTTTAAGCAGCCCATTCTGGGTTTATTTTGTTGTTGTTGCTTTTCTTGAGACAGAGTCTTGCTCTGTCACCCAAGCTGGAGTGCGGTGGCACAATCTTGGCTCACTGTAACCCCCATCTCCAGGGTTCAAGTGATTGTCCTTAAGCAGCCCATTTTGAAATTAACTTTCTAGTAACTAAGATGTTCATAGACTGGGAACTACCTGTACTTAAAACTAAAATTATCCTGGAACATAGAAGCAGTATTTCAAATACATCTCGACCATCAATTAAAAAAATAAAAACCTGGCATTCATGTTTACCTCCTGATCAATATTATGAAGCATGGCCGGGTTATTATATTTTTCAGGGTTATCATGGAAACTGACCATACCATCCTTCTGGTTAATACTTGCAAAAATCTCACCATCTTCTATCTACAAAAAAAAACCAAAACAAAACAGGAAAGCAGTTTAGATCTGAATGCTATATGAATAGTCATCCAGTATAATCAGAGAGAAGCATAGAAGGCAACATGGATATAAATAAACTTGTATATTTTTAAGTGCCATGTTTATCCAAGTATTTATTAAATACCTACTATTTGCTAGGCACCATTATTGATGCTAAGAGGTGTAAAACTGATACACACACACAAAATCCCTGCCCCTGCATTTTTGTTTTTGAGGTGAGGTTCACACAACATAATTAACCATTTAATTTAATTTATTTATTTGAGATGGAGGCTCGCTCTGTCCCCCAGGCTAGAGTGCAGTGGTGCGTTCTCAGCTCACTGCAACCTCTGCCTCCCGGGTTCAAGCAATTCTCCTGCCTCAGCCTCCCAAGTAACTGGAATTATAGGTGCCTGTCACCATGCCAGGCTAATTTTTTTGTTTTCTGGTTTTTTTTGAGATGGAGTTTCACTCTTGTTGCCCAGGCTGGAGTGCAATGGCGTAATCTTCACTCACTGCAACCTCCGCCTCCTGGGTTCAAGCGATTCTCCTACCTCAGCCTCCCGAGTAGCTGGGGTTACAGGCATGCACCACCACGCCTGGCTAATTTTGTATTTTTAGTAGAGATGGGGTTTCTCCATGTTGATCAGGCTGGTCTTGAACTCCCAACCTCAGGTGATCCACCCACCTCGGCCTCCCAAAGTGCTGGGATTACAGGCATGAGCCACCGCGCCTGGCCATTTCTTTGTATTTTTTTTTTTTTTTTTTTTTTTTTTTTTTTTTTTTTTTTTTTTGAGACGGAGTCTCGCTCTGTAGCCCAGGCTGGAGTGCAGTGGCCGGATCTCAGCTCACTGCAAGCTCCGCCTCCCGGGTTCACGCCATTCTCCGGCCTCAGCCTCCCGAGTAGCTGGGACTACAGGCGCCCGCCACCTCGCCCGGCTATTTTTTGTATTTCTTAGTAGAGATGGGGTTTCACCGTGTTAGCCAGAATGGTCTCGATCTCCTGACCTCGTGATCCGCCCATCTCGGCCTCCCAAAGTGCTGGGATTACAGGCTTGAGCCACCGCGCCCGGCCTGTATTTTTAATAGACATGGGATTCACCATATTGGCCAGGCTGGTTTTGAACTCTTAACCTCAAGTGATCCACCCGCCTTGGCCTCTATTTTTAATAGACACGGGATTTCACCATGTTGGCCAGGCTGGTTTTGAACTCTTAACCTCAAGTGATCCACCCGCCTTGGCCTCTATTTTTAATAGACACGGGATTTCACCATGTTGGCCAGGCTGGTTTTGAACTCTTAACCTCAAGTGATCCACCCACCCTGGCCTCCCAAAATGCTGGGATTACAGGCATGGGCCACCGCGCCTGGCCTACCATTTTAAAGTGAGCAATTAATTGGCACTGAATGCATTCTACAATGTTGTGCAACCACCATCTCTAGTTCTGGAGCATTTTCATCACCCCAGAAAGAGGTCCTAGGCCCATTAGCAGTTCCTCCCCATTCCCTCCTCTTCCTCCCAGTCCCTGGAAACCACCAATCTGTTCTTGTCTCTTACAGATTTGCCTTTTCTGGATATATGAATGGAATCATACACTATGTAATCTTTTGTGGTCTGGCTTCCCTTAGCATGATGTGTTTGAGGTGCCCTTGCATTTTTCAACATCAACTGCATTGAGATATAATTTACATTGCCTTTTGTTTTTGAGATGGGGTCTCGCTGTGTCGCCCAGGCTGGAGTACAGTGGCTCGATCTCTGCTCACTGCAACCTCCACCTGCTGGGTTCAGGGGATTCTCCTGCCTCAGCCTCCTAAGTAGCTGGGACTACAGGTGCATGCCACCATGCCCAGCTAATTTTTTGTATTTTTAGTAGAGATGAAGTTTTGCCATGTTGGCCAGGCTGGGCCACTGTACTTTAAAAAGTAAAGCCTAACAGGTTTTCATTTTATCCCAGTGGAAACTATCCTCTGATTCTTCAAGATAACTTCACTACCACTGGGGATTCCAAGATAGATTCAAGGTCTATATATCATTTATTTGCATCAGTTACTGGGGATTTATTTGACTGATCCTCAAAGCCAAATCTTGCCCATGAAGTCAAAAAGTGAGATACCAATAAAAGTGCCAAACAGGTATTTAATTTCTAACAAGATGTTCCACACGGTGATAATCACTTGTCCATTTGTTAGCAGTGAAACTGCTGGCCTACTCCTCTCTAGCTTTGGAAGGGATAGATGCCAGTTAGTGAAACAGCAACCAGCCCAATACATATTATATAAAATGCATAGTTCTCTATATGATCACAGAGAGCTGCTGCTTTAAGCAGATGGAATGTACCTAAGCAAAATTTGGAGTTACCTTCACCACAGCAGCACTATTCATAATAAAGAAACCAGAATTGGAAACAACCCCAATGTCCAACTATTTATTTATTTATTTTTTGGGAACGAGTCTCGCTCTGTCGCCCAGGCTGGAGTGCAGTGGCACGATCTTGGCTCAATGCAAGCTCCGCCTCCAAGGTTCACGCCATTCTCCTGCCTCAGCCTCCCAGTAGCTGGGACTATAGGCACCTGCCACCACGCCCAGCTAATTGTACTTTTAGTAGAGATGAGGTTTCACTGTGTTAGCCAGGATGGTCTTGATCTCCTGACCTCGTGATCTGCCCGCCTCAGCATCCCAAAGTGCTGGAATTATAGGTGTGAACCATCTCACCCGGCCTATTTTTTTTTTTTTGAGACAGAGTTTTGCTCTTGTCACCCAGGCTGGAGTGCAATGGCATGATCTCCAGTCACTGCAACCTCCGCCTCCTGGGTTCGAGCAATTCTCCAGCCTCAGCCTCCCAAGTAGCTGGGGTTACAGGCACCCACCAGCACGCCCAGCTAATTTTTTTTTGTATTTTCAGTAGAGACAGGGTTTCACCATGTTGGCCAGGCTGATCTTGAACTCCTGACCTCAGGTGATCCGCCTGCCTCAGCCTCCCAAAGTGCTGGGATTACAGGCACCACGCCCACCCTGTCCAACTAATTAAAATGGAAAGGTGTATCAAACACTGGAACATTGTAGCCTTGAAAATGAATGAACTACGGCTACATACAGCATCACACATGACTCTCACAATGCTGAGCCAAAAAAACCAGATCCCCAGAAAGTATGTGCTGTATGTTTCCTTCTACATTAAGCTCAGAAACAAACACAACTAAAATAGGATGTCAGAAGTCAGGATGGGAACGACCTTTCTAGAGAGGCACAGAGCTGGAAGCAGGCATGAGGGATTATTTTCCAGGTGCTGGTCATATTCTGTTCCTTCTAGGTGTTGGAATCTTTGTGAAAATGTGTTTAGTTGTACAGTTAAGTGTACTTTTCCAATGTTTACTTTAAAAAAAAGAAAAAAAAAACCCTGCCCTCACAGACCTTTCATTCCAGGAGAAGGGTTTCTAAAGCCTGGCAGTTCTGACATTTGGGAGCATATAATGCTTTGGTGTGTGGGCTGTCCTGGCTACTTACTGTAGGATGTTTAGCAGCATCCCTGGCCTGTATCCATTCGATGCCAGTAGCACCCCCATCTATGAAAACCAAAACTGCTTCCAGATGTTGCCTAATGTCTCCTGGCAGACAAAATCACCCTCAGAGGAGAACCACTGCTCCAGAGCCTGTCAGGGTGTCTGGGCTGGTTAAGCAGGGTTCAAAACTCACAACCACTTTGACCCCTCAATGCATTGCTAGCTTGTATGTCCTGTCTGGTGTCATAACCACTCATGTGTTTCTTCTCACTCACACTGAAGAGGGAATTTCTTGGGGAAAAAGTCTATAGCTTACTTATTCTGTGCAAGCCCTGTGGGGTTACTAAGATGCTCTTAGCAGACACAAGTCATAGAGGTATGATTTTATTTGGTGTGTACATGTTTTGAGTGGTAGGTTGAAGCAAAAAACCCTTTAGAACACTTGTAAATTGAACTATCAAAATGAAATACTCAGCTGGGTGCAGTGGCTGGATCCAGCTGTAATCCCAGCACTTTGGGGGGCCAAGGTGGGAAGGTCACTTGAGGCCAGAAGTCTCAAGTTATGCCTGGCCAACATAATAAGACCCTGTCTCTATAAACAATTTAAAAATCAGCTGGGTGTGGTGGCACACATCTGTAGTCCCAGCTACTTGGGAGGCTGAGGTGAGAAGATCATTTAAGCCTAGGCAGTCAAGGCTGCAGTGAGCCATGATTATGCCACTGCACTCCAGCCTGGGCAACACAGCAAGACCTTGTCTCAATAAATCAATCAATCAAAATATGGTATTCTGTTATCACAAGGGAAACTAGTTTTATTACTCCTAATTCTGAAATCATACAGGGGGTCATATGAAACTTTGCCTGTCCTGAGCTGAGGACACAGGTTTTCAGTGAACTAAAACCAGATCAGAACTATATACTTATATAACTGAATAGGTAGGTAGATTACAATACATCACTGTGGCGGGTTATCATACAGTCATTTAAATGATGCTTATCCAAATCAGGAGTGGATGCCTGGTTGGGGTGGGGCTGAGAGTGGGGAAATGCAACTGAGAGGTGATAAAGAGGGAATGTCAGGACGCTGGTGCTATTTCATTTCCTAAGCTGGGTGGTAAGTCCATGGGTGTGTGCTCTGGCCTCCTTTATGTCAGTGCTGTTCAGTGTAATAATCATCATGGACCAAAACCCTTAGTGAGGGAAGAGGCTGAGTCAGAATGTTAGTCAATGATGTCACTAAGCACACTGTAGTTCAGCAAACACTGTTCAGCAAGATTTCTTGCTGCAGCAGTTGGCTGATGTACATACTGGCAAAAGCTTGTGATCTCATCACAGATAAGCAGAGAAAGTAGCCCTACGTTATACCTCTTCGTATACCCAAAATATTTCATGAGTGTTATAAGGTTTACAAAAATTCTGATAATGAAAATATGTAAATATAGGCACCTGTAATACCAGCTACTCAGGAGGCTGAGACAGGGGAATTGCTTGAACCCTGGAGGCAGGGGTTGCAGTGAGCTGAGATCACACCACTGCACTCCAGCCTGGGCAACAGAGTGAGAGTCTGTCTCAAAATAAAATAAAATAGAAAATAATAAGGAGTACAGGGCTGAGTGCAGTGACTCATGTAATCCAACAATTTGGGAGGCCCAGGAGGGCAGACTGAGCCTAGGAGTTCAGGCCCAGCCTGGGCAACATGGAGAAACCCAATTTCTTCAAAAAAAAAAAAAATACAAAAATTAGTCAGGCATGGTGGCACATGCCTGTAGTCCCAGCTACTTGGGAGGCTGAGATGGGCGGATTACTTAAACCCAGGGAATTGAGGCTGCAGTGAGCCAAGATTGTGCCACTGCACTCAAGCCTGGGAAACAAAATGAAGCCATCTCAAAAAAAAAAAAAAAAAAAAAAAAAAGCACAAATAGGACACAAGCCTGGTATGTATATCATATGAGCACACCAAAACTAGAAACCATATAGACTATAAGGAAATAAACCAAATTGTCAATAGTGGTTGACTTTGGAGGTTCCCCAGCTTTTCTCCTTTTAAAATAGTTTCCACAATGAACATCTGTTACAGGAACAAAAATCCAGTAATTAATTTTTAAAGAAATGAAAATCCAGGCCAGGCACAGTGGCTCATGCCTATAATCCCCGCACTTTGAGAGGCCGAGGCAGGCAGATCATGAGGTCAGGAGTTCAAGACCAGCCTGACCAACATGGTGAAACCCCGTCTCTACTAAAAATACAAAAAATTAGCTGGGCGTGGTGGTGCATGCCTGTAGTCCCAGCTCTCGGGAGGCTGAGGCAAGAGAATCACTTGAATTCGGGACGTGGAGGTTGCAGTGAGCCGAGACTGCGCAACTACACTCCAGCCTGGCGACAGAGCGAGACTCCATCTCAAAAAAAAAAAAAAAAAGGAAAAAGAAAATACACTTACCATGTGCAGAACATATTTTTCTGCCTCCTGAGGTCCAGATAACTGCACCCGACTTGCCATATCTTGTAATGACAGAGTTAAAAAGGTCTGAAAGTCAGAAGCAGAATTAGTCACAGGTAGGAACAACGAAGGAAAGACATTTTATTAAAATGTGTACAGAGCGGCCAGGCGCGGTGGCTCACGCCTGTAATCCCAGCATTTTGGGAGGCCAAGGCAGGTAGATCACGAGGTCAGAAGATCGAGACAATGCTGGCTAACATAGTGAAACCCCGTCTCTACTAAAAATACAAAAGAGGGGCCAGGTGTGGTGGCTCACATCTGTAATCCAAGCACTTTGGGAGGCCAAGCTGGGCAGATCATGACCATCGTGGCTAACAAGGTGAAACCCCATCTCTACTAAAGATACAAAAAATTAGCCGGTATGGTGGCACATGCCTCTAGTCCCAGCTACTCAGGGGGCTGAGGCAAGAGAATCAGAGAATTGCTTGAACCCAGGAGACGGAGGTTGCAGTGAGCCGAGACTGCACCACTGCTCTCCAGCCTGGACGACAGAGCAAGACTCTATCTCAAAAAAAAAAAAAAAAAAAAAAAAAAAGTGTACAGAGCTCTTCCCATTGATGTACAGAATAAATTTGTGGAGATGACTTAAAACCGATGGGCCGGGCATGGTGGCTCACGCCTGTAATCCCAGCACTTTGGGAGGCCAAGGTGGGTGGATCACTTGACATCAAGAGTTCAAGACCAGCCTGGCCAACATAGTGAGACTCTACTAAAAATGCAAAAATTAGCTGGGCGTGGTGGCAGGCACCTGTAATCCTAGCTACTCAGGAGGCTGAGGCAGGAGAATCGCTTAAACTTGGGAGGTGGAGGTTGCAGTGAGCTGAGATCACGCCACTGCATTCCAGCCTGGGCGACAGAGTGAGACTCCATCTCAAAAAAAAATAAATAAGAATAAAAACTGATAAATCCAGTGGTTTGTCATCAATTTCCTAGAGAAGTAATGAAAAAGGATTAATTATATATATATATGTAAACTGGAAAGGAATCCTAGGTATGTACATCATTATGAAGACTTTCATCTTTTGAATTTTGTATTAAACGTATCATCTATTAAATGTAATTGAAAAAATAACACTCATCATTCAAAATTCAAAGTAAACATTTTTAAACAAATGGGGGAATTAAATAAAAGAGGCTACACACTTGTGGTACGTGAGGGAAACCAGTGTTTACCACTGCTCTCTCAGGATCTCATGAAAATGACCCCTTTCAGAAACACATTAAAAGAGCTCTATTCTTAATGGCAGCTGGCAATATTTACAACAATGGCATTTTCAGAGATGGGCATATTAAAACCCTCATCTTGAAAATTCCTTTTTTTTTTTTTTTTTTTAAGAGATGGAGTCTTGCTTTGTTGCCCAGGCTAGAGTGCAGAGGTGCAATCGTACTTCACAGCAGCTCACGGGAACCTCCCGTTTCAGCCTCCTGAGTAGCTGAGACTACAGGTGTGCACCACTGTGCCCAGCTTATTTTATTTTTTTATTTTTTGTAGAGACGGGATCTTACTTAGTTGCTCAGACTGGTTTCGAGCTCCTGGTTTCAAGCTATCCTCCTGCCTCAGCTCCCCAAAGTGCTGGAAGTACAGGGGTAAGCCACTGTGCCTGGCCATAAATTCTTGATGAGCCAATAATTTTAAAACCTACATATACTTTAGTTCAGAGAACAGTATCCAAGAAACTGTAATTATTGCTAACTTTAATAAGTATACAAGTAGTTTAACGCAAATGAAGACTCAAAAGTCAACATTTTAGCCTGGCCAACACAGTGGGATCCCATCTCTACAAAAAATTTAAAAGTAGGCCAGACGCAGTGGCTCATCATGCCTGTAATCTTAGCACTTTGGGAGGCCGAAGTGGGCAGATCACTTAAAGTCAGGAGTTCCAGACCATGCTGGCCAACATGGTGAAACCCCGTTTCTACTAAAAATACAAAAATTAGCCAGGTGTGGTGGTGTGCACCTGTAGTCCCAGCTACTCGGGAGGTTGAGGCAGGAGAATCGCTTGAACCCAGGAGGTGGAGGCTGTGGTGAGCCAAGAACGCACCACTGCACTCCAGCCTGGGCAATACAGCGAGACTCAGTCTCAGGAAAAAAAAAAAAAAGCAGGGTCAAGAATAGAACATAGAGTATGACCCCAGTTACATATAATTGGGAGACTCTATGCATACACATAGAAAAGAAACAGAGAAGAGGAACCTAGAAAAACATCTACTAAAATGTTAACACAAAGTAATATTTCAATGTCAGAAGTGGCAGATTTAACCCACCCCTAGTTGCCTTCCATCCCAGCCATGCCATCACCTACTGATACAGTCTACCTGTTGAGGCTTCTTTGGATTTTCTAGTAAGAAAACTTGGCTAGAAAAATCCTTTGATGTTTCCCCCTTCTTTTCATTCTAGCACTGGGACATCATGCCAAAAATGGAGCAGCCACTATCACAGATATAACCTTCTGACTAGCTATGTACTTTAAAGACACGGTTCCTGCCCACCATACCTTATGGTAGCCCTCCCAGGTCCCTTCAGCAGGCAGTGCTTGTGAGCTCAGTGTACCACAATACACCACTTCGTGTCAACATACAAAGGACCCAGGACCTTGATGACTCTGTAAGTCACTGCCCCAGCCCTGGAAAGACCATTTCAAGTTGAGACTCTTCCTGTTTGATCAAAAAAAAAAATTTTTTTTTTTTTTTTTTTTTGAGATGGAGTCTCACTCTATCGCCCGGACTGGAGTGCAGTGGTGCAATCTTGGCTCACTGCAACCTCTATCTCCTAAATTCAAATGATACTCCTGCCTCAGTCTTCCGAGCAGCTGGGATTACAGGTACGTGCCACCACACTTTTGAAACTGTTATTTAATTTTCATTTGCTATTTTGCAATTTAACATCTTTTGTAACATGTACTATCTTTTATGTTTGTTAGCATTTGGGTTCTTTTATCTAAACCTCAATTACTAGTCACAAACAGAGTGCAGCTGTTTTTTAATGGCTACCTCTTGGTAAGGAAAGACAGAAATGTACTTAGAATGGTTCTGTTGGCACTCGGGCCAAAAAGAAAATTTCACAGAGAGAACTAGGCTGCTTGTTATTTAAGTCTCTTAGATCCTGGTCTTTTTTTTTTTTTTTTTTTTTTTTTTTTTTTTGAGACGGAGTCTCGCTGTGTCGCCCAGGCTGGAGTGCAGTGGCGCGATCTCGGCTCACTGCAAGCTCCGCCTCCCGGGTTCACGCCATTCTCCCGCCTCAGCCTCCGAGTAGCTGGGACTACAGGCGCCCGCCACCACGCCCGGCTAGTTTTTGTATTTTTAGTAGAGACGGGGTTTCACCGCGTTAGCCAGGATGGTCTCGATCTCCTGACCTCGTGATCCACCCGCCTCGGCCTCCCAAAGTGCTGGGATTACAGGCTTGAGCCACCGCGCCCGGCCAGATCCTGGTCTTTTAAACCTGTAGGTCAAGTTGGTTTTTCTGGCTCACAAATTACACTGGTTTTGATCTTTGAGTTGATTTCTCTTTCATGTTCTTCATTTTTCTCTCATAAATTAACTTTTTACAAATTCACTACTGATTTCCTTCTGTTAGGAAGCTATGGCTAGTCTTTCTAGAGCATTTGGAAGGATTCTATTTCTTGGCCATTGACCCTCTCCTCACCTTCCTTCCTCTTCTCCTTAGGATCCTTTATCCTTGTATAAGGTCTGCCCACCTCAACAGCCACTGGGCTAGGGGAAGTCACCTCTCCCCTAAGTCCTCACATAGCCAAATCCATTAGCCTTTTCCATTGCTGGGTAGCCTAGCAACAAACAGCCCCTATTCTGGTTCCTTGGCTTTTCCCCAACCATCCATCACCATGGCTGACACAAGGCAAAGGATGTGCACAGGAGCAGATGTGCCGTGTTCTCAGCAGCTGTGAACTGTGCATCTCTGGTCAGACTTCCCAAGAGAAAAAAGCAATCCTCTATTTGTTGAGCTATAGGATTCCTGTAACTTGCAGCCTATACCTTCCTAAAACACAAAATATTTCATTTTTCATTATTTTTCTGTACTGTTTGAACATTTGATATTAAGCACATTTTCTATAGTCAAAACCCAGCACGTTATTTTCATCTTGAAAATAAAAATTATATAATTGGCTTACATCCTAGAAGTCAATTGCACAAAGTTTGTACAACCCTGGCCTAAATGGTAATGTCCAAGTAGTACTATGTTCACATAAGATGTTCTCATTGGCTAGGCGCAGTGGTTCATGTCTGTAATCCCAGCACTTTCGGAGGCCGAGGCAGGTGGATCACATGAGGACAGGAGCTCGAGACAAGCCTGGCCAACATAGTGAAACCTTGTCTCTACAAAAAATACAAAATATTAGCTGGACATGGTGGCTCACACCTGTGGTCCCAGCTGCTTGGGAGGCTGAGGTGGGCAGATCACTTGAGCTCAGGAGGCAGAGGTTGCAATGAGCCAAGATCACGCCACTGCACTCCAGCCTGGGCAACAGAGCAAGGCACTGTGTCAAGGGGGATAAAAAAAAAAAAAGATTTCTTATAGAGATCAGCACAGCCAGACAGGTTGCAAGGCTGGTCACAATGCATTGAGGTCTGCATCACTAGCATCCCTCATCTGCCCTGCTGGAGCTGCTGACCTCTCTGAGGCTGCCTTTCACTGTCTCCCAATGTAGCCGTGTCTCCTACCTTTCTTCCTCTTCACCTGCTCCAAATACCCTGCTCTAGCCCTGAAAAGACCAAAGGTATAAATCAAATTCTTTCTAAGAAGGCAATTACAAGAGAGTTATCTCTCAGCACAGAAATCCTGCCATGCTTTATCCCTGTACCTGCTTCCTTAGCTCTGAAAACGGAAAGGGAAACATGGCCTCCAGGGTGTCAGGAGCTGCCCTGTGAAGGTGGCGCTTTCCTCACCTTTGTTAGCCTCTGAATATTCTTCTTATAAAGAGATGACAAGCATTGCTTCACCAGTCCCATGTTGTTATCACGAGTGAAAGTTTCACTGTGCTTATTCACCAGGTTTCGGAGTTCTGAGGGGTTGTTGGTTGAATACACTTGTGCTAACTCGTGGTATGCATTGCTAAGAGGCTAAAGATGCAAAGGAGGGAAAAAATCAGATTAGAACTTCAGAAGAGGCCAGGCGTGGTGGCTCACACCTGTAGTCTCAACACTTTGGGAGGCCAAGGCAGGCGGATCACCTGAGGTTGGGAGTTGGAGACCAGCCTGACCAACCTGAAGAAACCCCATCTCTACTGAAAGTACAAAATTAGCCAGGCATGGTAGCACATGCCTGTAATCCCAGCTACTTGGGAGGCTGAGGCAGGAGAATCGATTGAATACGGGAGGTGGAGGTTGTAGTGAGCCGAGATCATGCCACTGCACTCCAGCCTGAGAGACAAAAGCAAAACTCCGCCTCAAAAAAAAAAAAAAAAAGAAAAAAATTTCCGAAGACTCAAATGTGTATAGGAAGCAAAAACACACTTACATATTACTTTTTAAACAAGTATATCCCATGTTGTCAGGTAACAACACACTGTTACCCTACAAATTATAATTTACCCAAAGCAAATGCCTGGTTTTTAAGACCAGGTGGAGTAATTTATTTTCAACAAAATTTTGTAGTACAGATCAAGTAGTAACACAGTAGGTGAAAACCCACTGAATTTAGTGAAGGCACACATCTTTATCAGTGGTTCTGTTTTTCTACTGATAAATAATATAGAGAAGGAAGGAGTCAAAACATTCATCATTCCCAACTCTCCCTCTCTCTTTCTCACACCTCACCAGATGCAATGGGACTGTTACTTCTGCTAGCAAGAAAGAAGACAGGGCCAGGTGCCACGGCTCATGCCTGTAATCCCAGCACTTTGGGAGGCTGAGGCGGGTGGATCACGAGGTCAGGAGATCAAGGCCATCCTGGCTAACACGGTGAAACCCTGTCTCCACTAAAAATACAAAAAATTAGCTGGGAATGGTGGCACATGCCTGTAGTTCCAGCTACTCAGGAGGCTGAGGCAGGAGAATCACTTGAATCCGGGAGGCAGAGGTTGCAGTGAGCCGAGATCACACCACTGCACTCCAGCCTGGGTGACAGAGCGAGACCCCATCTCAAAAAAAAAAAAAAAAGAAAGAAAACAAAATAAAGGCCAGGCTCAGTGGCACACACCTGAAATCCCAGCACTCTGGGAAGCAGAAGCAGAAGGACTGCTTGAGGCCAGGAGTTCAAGACCAACCTGGCCAACATAGCAAGACTGTGTCTCTGGGGGAAAAAAAAATCAACTGTTACAGGAGCTTAAACATCTATAGCTGTAAGTACCTAGAGCACAAGTTTGAAAACGGGTTCCTGAGAAATATTCCATCCCAATCAGGTAATGAGAATGTCGGCTAATCTGAAGCTGTTAGGAGAACTAAATCACTATAAAACCAAGTTACAAAACTGTATCATTGCAATTTCTTGATATACTCAACATGCTCACGTAAGAAATCAGTTTTATGTAAAAAAAAAAAAAAAAACTTACCTTAATGAATCTACCCACAATTTGAGATGTGTATTTTGGTAGCTGTTGTACTTTGCCAAGTAATATCAAAGACACTAAAATATACTTTTTATATGATTCTAACATGATATGACTGACCGCCATGGCAGGAGTAGTTATAGCCTAGGCAAAAGAAAAATGCTTACTGTAAAGAGAACATACCACAGTAGCAAACAGCAATCAACCACATGTATCACATTAATTATAAATCAGTTATACTTTTTAAACGTCCCATTATTTTTATAACAGCCTTGAGATATAATTCATTTTATTTTATTTTTATTTATTTATTTTTTAGAGACAGGGTCTCGCTCTGTCATCTAGGTTGGAGCGCAGTGATATAATTATGGCTCACTGCACCCTCAAACTCCTTGGGTTCAAGCGATCTTCCTGCTTCAGCTTCCTGAGTACCTGGGACTACAGGCATGGGCCACCATGCTTGACTAATTTTAAAATTTTTGGGCCGGGCGCGGTGGCTCAAGCCTGTAATCCCAGCACTTTGGGAGGCCGAGATGGGCGGATCACGAGGTCAGGAGATCAAGATCATCCTGGCTAACATGGTGAAACCCCATCTCTACTAAAAAATACAAAAAACTAGCCAGGCGAGGTGGCGGGCACCTGTAGTCCCAGCTACTCGGGAGGCTGAGGCAGGAGAATGGCGTAAACCCAGGAGGCGGAGCTTGCAGTGAGCTGAGATCGGGCCACTGCACTACAGCCTGGGTGACAGAGCGAGACTCCGTCTCAAAAAAAAATAAAATAAAATAAAAAATAAAATAAAATAAAATTTTTGGCTGGGCACGGTAGCTCATGCCTGTAATCCCAGCACTTTGGGAGGCCGAGGCAGGCAGATCACGAGGTCAGGAGATCGAGACCATCCTGTTTAACATGGTGAAACCCCATCTCTACTAAAAATATAAAAAATTAGCTAGGCATGGTGGTGGGCGCCTGTAGTCCTAGCTACTCGGGAGGCTGAGGCAGGAGAATGGCATCAACCCAGGAGGTGGAGCTTGCAGTGAGCCGAGATCGCGCCACTGTACTGCAGCCTGGGTGACAAAGCGAGACCCCATCTCAAAAAAAAAAAAAATTTTTGTAGAGATGGGGGTCTCACTATGCTGCTAGGCTGGTCTTGAACTCCTGAGTTCAAGCAGTCCTCCCACTTCAGCATCCCAAAGTGCTGGGATTACTGGCATGAGCCACCACGCCTGGCCACTTTCTTGTCTTTTTATTTTTGAGGTGAAGTCTTGCTCTGTCACCCAGGCTGGAGTGCAGTGGTGTGATCTTGGCTCACTGCAACCTCCATCTCCTGGTCCAAGAGATTATCCTGCCTCAGCATCCCGAGTAGCTGGGATTACAGGTGCCTGCTGCCACGCCCAGCTAATTTTTGCATTTTTAGTAGACATTTTCACCATGTTGGCCAGGTTGATCTTGAATACCTGACCTCAGGAGATTTGCCTGCCTCGGCCTCCCAATGTGCTGGGATTACAGGTGTGAGCCACCATGCCCAGCCTCCTGCTCTTTTTTTTTTTTTTTTTTTTTTGAGACGGAATTTTGCTCTTGTTGCCCAGGCTGGAGTGCAATGGTGTGATCTCGGCTTACTGCAACCTCCGCCTCCTGGGTTCAAGTAATTCTCCTGCCTCAGCCTCCTGAGTAGCTAGGATTACAGGCATGCACCATCATGCCCGGCTAATTTTGTATTTTTAGTAGAGATGGGGTTTCTCCATGTTGATCAGGCTGGTCTCCAACTCCCAACCTCAGGTGATCCGCCCGCCTTGGCCTCCCAAAGTGCTGGGATTATAGGCATGAGCCACCGCACCCTCCCCTTCTTACCTTTTTAACACACACATCATCTTGATATTTCAAGACCAGTTTGTTCATGAATTACTATATTTGGCTACAGCAATGATAATGCATCCAGTGGCTATGAAGTACATTTTTATAATTTTCTGAATGTGTAGTCTTAAAGAGAAGTCACCTTGAAGATTTGACCTGACTAGACACATGCTTTAATGACACCATTTCCGCCTACTGGCACCTTATGGTGGCCCTTCTTAGGTCCCCTCAACAGGGTACATCAACC
Organism: Theropithecus gelada; assembly: GCF_003255815.1. Taxonomy (NCBI): domain Eukaryota; kingdom Metazoa; phylum Chordata; class Mammalia; order Primates; family Cercopithecidae; genus Theropithecus; species Theropithecus gelada. The sequence continues at coordinate 75,811,358 of NC_037684.1, read as the reverse complement.
ACTCATTATGGTATGGTTCAGAGCCACGGATGTGTGTACGTGTGTGTGTGTATTATGTATTAGAATTCCAACTAAACTGAGCTCCCTGAAGGTTTTAAATATCCTTTATTAATACATGCTATGAACTAAAAAGGAAAGTATGAACATCTAGCTAATTTACCTTAAGACAACAGGTTTATTAATCAATATTGTGTATCTCCTTTTCAAAGTCTGAGTAAAGCTCCAGAATAGTCTACCAAATTGTGTACTATGTTTCATTACACAGACACAGAAAGGGTGGGAGGGACTATTACTGTGTACTCCTCTATACCCTTTAAATTTTGAATCAAGAGAATGTTTCACTGAGTAAATAAAACTTAACAAAATACCACACATGGTTTTAGAATAAGACACATTCAAGGTCATTCAGTTCAATCTCTTCCTTATATGCAAAGGAAGCTATAAAGGTCAAGAGATGTCATAACTTATCCCAAATCAGATAAGATATAAGTGCAAGCCTAGATTAGAACCCACCCACAAGTGCTCTTCTATGCACTGGCACTATTCCTCAACTTAGGGATCAGGTTAGCACCATTTACCTGATGACAGAGAAGCAGTCTCTGAAAGGACCACCACCTGAAACGGAGGCCCCGGGATCAGTCCACTCTAGCCACAAACCTATGGGATCACTTTTTTGATCACATGAGTTCAGAACAACCTCAGCTAATTTTTAGAGAAATGATTACCTGTTCATAAAAGTAGAGAGCTCTTTCAAAGTTCTTCAGCCCAGTATAGATCATTCCTCCATAATAATAGTAACATAAAAAGTGCTTTGCATCATAGGCTCCATTCTCTTTACAGATATCCATCATATCCACGTCAAGATATGGAAGGGCAGGCTTAAAGCATTTTGCTAGCAAACAAAGCTGTGAACAAATTGATATTAAATCATCACTTTAATTTTACTTAGGCAGGTATTAGCAGAAGAAGAAAATTCATAGATTCCAGAAATTTCCAAATAATGTAATTGTGTTTTACATTTTATTGACTAAAATGATCTAAATGTCAACACATTTCATGTATCTGCTATCTGAAATGCTTAGGACCAGAAGTGTTTCAAATTTTGGAATATTTGCAGAATACATACCAGTTAAGCATCCCTAATCTGAAAACCTGAAATGCAATTGCTCCGATGAGCACTTTGAGTGCCAAGTTGGCACTCTAAAGATTTCAGATTTTGAAGCATTTTGGGTTTCAAATTTTCGGATTAGGACTAATCAACCTGTACTCCATTTTCTTAGCCATTCAGAATAAAATAGCATTACTTTTTTTTTTTTTTTTTTTAAATGAGACGGAGTCTCACTCTGTCACACAGGCTGGAGTGCAGTGGCACATCTCGGCTCACTGCAACCTCTGCCTCCCGGGTTCAAGTGATTCTCCTGCCTCATCAGCCTCCTGAGTAGCTGGGATTACAGGCGTGCACCACCACACCCAGCTAATTTTTGTATTTTTAGTAGAGACGGGGTTTCACCACATTGGCCAGGCTGGTCTCAAACTCCTGACCTCAAGTGATCCATCCACCTTTGCCTCCGAATGTGCTAGGATTACAGGCGTCAGCCACCTCACCTGGTGGAGCATTTCTTTATAAAAAGCTAAACAGCTATAAGGCCAAGCATGCTATAGACGATTGAGAACAGAGAATTCTACAGACAAGACTCAGTTATCCCTTAACCTATCCCTACCCATCTGATTAGAGGGCAAAAGAGTGTGTCCTCTTTCTCTTTACTGAACTAGTGGAATGGAAAGAGACCAGCATGGTGTGATAAAAGTAGAAGTGCTTCCTCTAATTAATCCTTTCCAGTGTTTTAATCCTTTAGGTAAATGTAGGGAATTGTATAACTCAGCAAAGCAAGCCCTTAGAACAGTTATCTAGCTAATGGAGACGCAGTGTAAACATGCATACGAACTCACTGAGCTATACACTTTAGTATTTTACTGTCTGTATGTTGTACCTCAATCACAATTTTTTTAAAACATTAAAAAAAGACACATCTTCATATGAAACTAGAACATGTGTTTGAAATAATCCACACACCATGTTATTCTTGAAGGAAACAATGTAAATACCCCATGCAGACTTGTGAAACCATGGCACACTCATATTATAGACTACTCCGTACCTGTAGAGTACCACTACGGAATCATCTCCAAGACACGTTAAATACAAAAAGCAAGCCACAGAAGAGTCTGCATAGATTAAAATTTGTGTAAAAAATGAGAAAATATATATTCATATTTGCTTTTATGTCCATAAAAAGTCTTTGGAAGGATACACAAGAAATTACTAACATAGTTTCCTTTGTAGAGAAGAAATAGATGGCTAGCAAACAGAATGGAAAGGAGACTTCATTATATACCTGCCCTCCTCACAAAATAAGATAAATAAATGAGGCCAGGCATGGTGGTTCACGCCTGTAATCCCAGCACTTTGGGAGGCTGAGGCAGGCGGATCACTTGAGGTCCGGAGTTCAAGACCAGCCTGGCCAACATGGTAAAACCCCATCTCTACCAAAAATACAAAAATTAGCCAGGTGTAGTGGTACACGTCCATAATCCCAGCTACTTAGGAGGCTGAGGCAGGAGAATTGCTTGAACCTGGGAGGCGGAGGTTACAGTGAGCCTAGATCGTGCCACTGGGCTCCAGCCTGGGCAACAGAGCAAGACTCTATCTCAAAAAAAAAAAAAAAAAAGATAAATGAGTAACATTTTAAGGTGTAAGAAGTTAGATATGTTCAGTCTCAGGTTCCACAATTTTTTTTTTTCTTGAGACAGAGTTTGATTCTTACGGCCCAGGTTGGAATACAATGGTGCAATCTCGGCTCACCACAACCTCTGCCTCCTGGGTTCACGCAATTCTCCTGCCTCAGCCTCCCAAGTAGCTGAGATTACAGGCATGTGCCACCACGCCCAGTTAATTTTGTATTTTTAGTAAAGACGGGGTTTCTCCATGTTGGTCAGGCTGGTCTAGAACTCCAGACCTCAGGTGATCCACCAGCCTCAGCCTCCCAGTGTTGGGATCACAGGTGTGAGCCACCACACCCAGCAGGTTCACAATTTTAAAAGAATGATTCAGGATTTTAAAAAAAGTTACAACTAGGACTGGGCTTGGTGGCTCACACCTGTAATCCCAGCACTCTGGGAGGCTGAGGCGGGTGGATCGCAAGGTCAGGAAGGAGTTCAAGGCCAGCCTGGCCAACGTGGTGAAACCCTGTTCTACTAAAAATACAAAAATTAGCCAGGTGTGGTGGTGGGTGCCTGTAGTCCCAGCTACTCAAGAGGCTGAGGCAGAATTGCTTGAACCCAGGAGGCAGAGGTTGCAGTGAGCTGAGATCGTTCCACTGCACTCCAGCCTGGATGACAAAGCAAGAATCTGTCTAAAAAAAAAAGTTACGGCCGGGCGCGGTGGCTCAAGCCTGTAATCCCAGCACTTTGGGAGGCCGAGACGGGCGGATCACGAGGTCAGGAGATCGAGACCATCCTGGCTAACACGGTGAAACCCCATCTCTACTAAAAATTACAAAAAACTAGCCGGGCGAGGTGGCGGGTGCCTGTAGTCCCAGCTACTCGGGAGGCTGAGGCAGGAGAATGGCATGAACCCGGGAGGCGGAGCTTGCAGTGAGCTGAGATCCGGCCACTGCACTCCAGCCTGGGTGACAGAGCAAGACTCCGTCTCAAAAAAAAAAAAAAAAAAAGTTACAAGAATTAATTACCCTATCTGTTCAACAAGCTTACTAGTTGAGCCCTATCCTAGAGTTTGCATCCAGCACCCACCTGAATGTAACAGATGTACCTACATATTCTGACTTCTATAACACATCACAATATCCGCCAACTTGCCTTCGTTTATCAAACCCAATGTTGAGCAAGCCCATCAACAACCTACACCTCTGAGTTGGTGTGAATCACACACTTTGGCTGCTTACCTGGCAGAGATCAGCATGTATTGAGGTCAGCTGGTTTGTATTCATCTGCATCTTGTCTATGGCTTGCTTAAGGATGCCAATTCCTCGCAGGGGCTGTCAGAAATGACATCTCTTTCAGATAAGTTCTCAAAGATGGCAGCACATTGGATCTTATGTTGTCACTTACAAATAAAAAATAACACTAATTGATAGGTTCCTTTAAATAGCAATATGAGGTTTCCATACTCTTTCAGGAAATTTCTGTACCATTTAAGTCAGAAAATGTTTTCTTAAGCTGTTTCTTGGAATTTTTAGATAACTCAGCACCATTTTTTAAATCATAAAAAGCTTTTATTTTTACAATGAAGATCAATAATCAAGAACAGTATTACTTTCTGAACAGTTCATTATATTAACATCTAAACAAATGAAAACTTTCCAAATCACTTATTATACAAGAGACAACAACCTATGTTTAGGAAAATTACTTGTGGATAAGGGTGTTGGCATTTTCCCATAGGGCAGTCTACCCCTTAACTGGTAGTAAATTACTATCAAAACTAATACCATAGATTTCAAAAGGACTGTTTCCTGCCCTGATTATAATTAACAAGACCAAGTGTCAAATGAGGCATAATCCGTTTTTGAAAGACTAAAATATAGTCTCTTCCAAAATTGCTGGGCACGGTGGCTCGCACCTGTAATCCCAGCATTTCGGGAGGTCAAGGTGGGTGGATCACGAGGTCAGGAGATTGAGATCATCCTGGCCAGCGTGGCAAAACCCCGTCTCTACTAAAAATACAAAAATTAGCTGGGCATGGAGGCATGCGCCTGTAGTAACAGCTACTAAGGAGGCTGAGGCAGGAAAATCGCTTGAACCAGGGAGGCAGAGGTTGCAGTGAGCTGAGATCGTTCCACTGCACCCCAGCCTCGGCAACAGAGCAAGACTCCATCTCAAAAAAAAAAAAAAAAATATATATATATATATATATATGAAGAGACTTCATATATATATATGAAGCTCAGTAACTTATGGCTTTTTCAAAAACTCATGATTTTTCTTAACCATCTCTTTCAAACACAGTTACTTAGTACTACAAAATAACAACTGGTTCTATTTTCAGCCTCTTTCAAACCACTAATCTTAAATTCACTTTCAAGTTAAAAAGAAACAACTGTCTGGGTGCAGCGGCTCACACCTGTAATCTCAGCACTTTGGGAGGCTGAAGCAGGCGGATCATCTGAGGTCACCAGTTCTAGAGACTAGCCTGGCCAACACAGCAAAACCTCACCTCTATTAAAAATACAAAAATCATTGGGAGGCCGAGGCAGTCGGATCACCTGAGGTCAGGAATTTGAGACCAGCCTGGCCAAACATGGTGAAACCCTGTCTCTACTAAAATCAGCCGGGCATGGTAGCTGTAATCCTAGCTACTCGGGAGGCTGAGGCAGGAGAATTGCTTGAACCCAGGAGGCAGAGGTTGCAGAGAGCCGAGATTGTGCCATTGCACTCCAGCCTGGGTGACAAAGCAAGACTCCATCTCAAAAAACAAAACAAAAATCAGCTGGGAAAGGTGGCACGTGCCTGTAGTCCCAGCTACTCAGGAGGCTGAGGCACGAGAATCGCCTGAAGCCGGGAGGTGGAGGTTGCAGTGAGCTGAGATCACACCACTGCACTCCAGCCTAGGCAACAGAATGAGACTCCAATTCAAAAAAATAAATAACTAAATATAAACTTTAAAAATCCGTATTATAGGATGAGCGTGGTGGCTCACGCCTGTAATCCCAGCACTTTGGGAGGCTGAGGCGGTTGGATCACGACGTCAGGAGATCAAGACTATCCTGTCTAACATGGTCTCTACTAAAAATACAAAACATTAGCTGGGGGTGGTGGCGGGCGCCTGTAGTCCCAGCTACTCGGGAGGCTGAGGCAGGAGAATGGCATGAACCCAGGAGGCAGACGTTACAGTGAGCCGAGATTGCACAACCGCACTCCAGCCTGGGCGACAGAGCGAGACTCTGTCTCAAAACAAACAAAACAAACAAAAAAAACCCCATATTATAAATTGTGTTAATATTATAAAAGATAAAGACTAAAGCACTGTTCCAGATTAAAGGACACTAAAGAGACAAAGCAATGTAATGCAATCCATGGTCCATGGTTTTCTTTTGCTATATGGTACACTGTCTGAACAGCTAATGTCCTTTTATAGCAAAAGACAGTCCTTTTCTTTTTTTTTTTTTTTTTTTTTGAGACGGAGTTTTGCTCTGTAGCCCGGGCTGGAGTGCAGTGGCCGGATCTCAGCCCACTGCAAGCTCCGCCTCCCGGGTTCCCGCCATTCTCCTGCCTCAGCCTCCCGAGTAGCTGGGACTACAGGCGCCCGCCACCTCGCCCGGCTAGTTTTTTTTTGTATTTTTAGTAGAAACGGGGTTTCACCGTGTTAGCCAGGATGGTCTCGATCTCCTGACCTCGTGATCCACCTGTCTCGGCCTCCCAAAGTGCTGGGATTACAGGCTTGAGCCACCGCGCCCGGCCAAAGACAGTCCTTTTCACTGGCCAAAAATCTAAATGGGGTCCGTCAATTTGTTGATGAATTATATTAACGTTCATTTCTGGGCCGGGCGTGGTGGCCCCCGCCTGTAATCCTAGCACTTTGGGAGGCCAAGGCGGGAGGACTGCCTGAGCTCAGGAGTTCAAGACCAGTCTGGCAACATGGTGAAACCCAGTCTCTACTAAAATACAAAAAATTAGCTGGGCGTGGCAGCATGCACCTGTAGTCCCCAGCTACTCAGGAGGCTGAGGCAGAATTGTTTGAACCTGGGAGGCAGAGGTTGCAGTGAGCAGAGATGGTGCCACTGCACTCTAGCCCAGGCATCAGTGCGAGCCTCTGTCTCCGAAAAAATAAAATAAAATAAAAAAAGTAAGAGTTCATTTCTGCATGCTGACCATTACACTGTGCTATGTAAGAGAATGTCCTAATTTTTAGGCTTTACCCACTGAAGTATTTAGGGATAAAGAACAGCAATAGCATATCTGCAATTTACTTTCCAATGGCTCAGAATAAAAGAGAGAGGAAGAGAAAAAAAGAATAAGTGTGATAAAATGTTAACATCTGGAGAATCTAGGTGAAATGTATGAGAATTTGTTGTATTATTCTTAAAGCTTTTTGTAAGGCTAAAATAATGTCCTAATTAAAAGTTAAAACAAAAAATGTAACAGACAAAATCCAGCATATTACAACATAAAGGGAACTAGCAGCTGGGTGCAGTGGCTCACGCCTGTAATCCCAGCACTCTGGGAGGCCGAGGCGGGCAGATCATGAGGTCAGGAGATCGAGACCATGGTGAAACCCCATCTCTACTAAAAATGCAAAAAATTAGCCGGGTGTGGTGGCAGGCGCCTGTAGTCCCAGCTACTCGGGAGGCTGTGACAGAAGAATGACATGAACCCAGGAGGCGGAGCTTACAGTGAGCCGAGATTGTGCCACTGCACTCCAGCCTGGGTGACAGAGTGAGACTCTGTCTCAAAAACAAAACAACAACAAAAAAAAAACACACGGTACTAGCTTGGTAATTCCAACTACTTGCTGGTTCCAGCAGCAGCCTCCCTGAGGCGCCACACCTCCCCATGCCCCCACCTCATTCAGGGGACGTGGGGGCTTCCTGTGCTTACAGCAATGACTGTGAGTGCTCTCAAGTGACCACAGATATCTAGGTGGTGGATGCTCAGTACTAACCGGAATCTTAATAAAGTAGTTCACTGTGTAAGCTAGTTACATATTTTAACAAAACTAGGAATACTTGAATAGTATTTCTTACCTGTTTTCTTTCCACAAGTGCATTTGTTAGCTGATGGCAAAGCCCAGCAACTAGATACAATAACAAAATATTGAAAATATAAATATAACCACAAGGGCAAAATATTTTCAATGGAGAATAAAATGTTATTTAGCTTACAAGTGTCTGTTGCATATCGAATGTGCTCCCCATTACAAGTACTGATGAAGAGTTGAACCTGTGAGAATAGCGTTTCAAAGTCAGGAACACTGGGCATAGAAAACTTCACAAACCTAGAATAAGGAGAAAATAATCAAATTACCCTGATAGTTCATGGGATAAAATACAGAAGCAACGTATCCAAGAAATCCATCCTGCCTCCAATACTCTGTAAAATTAAATGAGCAACAGTATTTTTTAGAATTAAGAACTAGGCCAGGACAGTGGCTCATGACTGTAATCCAAGCACTTTCGGAGTCAGAGGCAGGAGGACTACTAAAGGCCAGGAGTTTGAGACCAGTCTGGGCAACATGGTGAGACCCTGTCTCTACTACAAAAAATGAATTAGCCAGGCATGGAAGTGCATACCTGTAGTTGCAGATACTTGGGAGGCTGAGGCTGGAGGATCACTTGTGCCTAGAAGGTTGAGGCTGCAGTCAGCTATGATCATGCCACTGCACTCCAGCCTGAGTGACAGAGCAAGATCCAGTTTCAAAAAGCAAATAAATAAGAACTAGAATCTGTGAGATTTTCCTGACCTGATTATTTTGCACAATCAAGATACAGAACAGACACAAATAAGGGTTAAGAAAAATATGTGGCTGGGCACGGTGGCTCACGCCTGTAATCCCAGCACTTTGGGAGGCCGAGGCGGGTGGATCACGAGGTCAGGAGATCGAGACCAGCCTGGCTAACACGGTGAAACCCCATCTCTACTAAAAATACAAAAAATTAGCCGGGCGTGGTGGTGGGCACCTGTAATCCCAGCTGCTTGGGAGGCTGAGGCAGGAGAATGGCATGAACCTGGGAGGCTGAGCTTCCAGTAAGCCGAGATTGCGCCACTGCACTCTGCAGCCTGGGCAACAGAGCGAGACTCCATCTCAAAAAAAAAAAAAAAAAAAAAACCCAGAAAAAAGAAAAACATGTTTATGCCCAGCACGGTGGCTCACACTTGTAATCCCAGCACTTTGGGAGGCCAAGGCGGGTGGATCACCTGAGGTCAGGAGTTCGAGACCAGCATGACCAACATGGAAAAACCCCGTCACTACTAAAAATACAAAAAATTAGCCGGGCATGGTGGTGCATGCATGCCTGTAATAACAGCTACTCAGGAGGCTGAGGTAGCAGAATCACTTGAATGCGGGAGGTGGAGGTTGCAGTTAGCTGAAATGGTGCCACTGCACTCCAGCCTGTGCAAAAAGAGCAAAACTCCATCTCAAAAAAAAAAAAAAATATATATATATATATATGTTTAATAAGGAACAACTTTCAAGATGAAAAATTCCACTAAATGAAGCCAAATAGGCTGGGCATGGTGGCTCAAGACTGTAATCCTAGCACTTTGGGAGGCCGAGGTGGGCAGATCACAAAGTCAGGAGCTTGAGATCAGCCTAGCCAATGTGGTGAAACCCCATCTCTACTAAAAACACAAAAATTAGCCGGCCGTGGTGGTGCATGCCTGTAGTCCCAGCTACTCAGGAGGCTGAGACAGCAGAATTGCTTGAACCTAGGAGGCGGAGGTTGCAGTGAGCCGAGATCATGCCACTGTACTCCAGCCTGGGAGACAGAGCAAGACTATGTCTCAAAAAAAAAAAAAAAAAAAAAAGGCCGGGCGCGGTGGCTCAAGCCTGTAATCCTAATCCCAGCACTTTGGGAGGCCGAGACGGGCGGATCATGAGGTCAGGAGATCGAGACCATCCTGGCTAACCCCGTGAAACCCCGTCTCTACTAAAAAATATAAAAAACTAGCCAGGAGAGGTGGCGGGCGCCTGCAGTCCCAGCTACTCGGGAGGCTGAGGCAGGAGAATGGCGTAAACCTGGGAGGCGGAGCTTGCAGTGAGCTGAGATCCGGCCACTGCACTCCAGCCTGGGTGACAGAGGGAGACTCCATCTCAAAAAAAAAAAAAAGGCCGGGCGTGGTGGCTCACGCCTGTAATCTCGACGCTTTGGGAGGCCAAGGTGGTTGGATCACAAGGTCAGGAGATTGAGACCATTCTGGCTAACACGGTGAAACCCCGTCTCTGCTAAAAATACAAAAAATTAGCCAGGCATGGTGGCAGGCACCTCTAGTCCCAGCTACTCGGGAGGCTGAGGCAAGAGAATGGCGTGAACCTGGGAGGCAGAGCTTAAGGTGAGTCTAGATCGCGCCAGTGCACTCCAGCCTGGGCGACAGAGCGAGACTCCGTCTCAACAAACAAACAAACAAACAGGGCCGGGCGCGGTGGCTCAAGCCTGTAATCCCAGCACTTTGGGAGGCCGAGGCGGGTGGATCACGAGGTCAGGAGATCGAGACCATCCTGGCGAACATGGTGAAACCCTGTCTCTACTAAAAATACAAAAAAAACTAGCCGGGCGTGGTGGCGGGCGCCTGTAGTCCCAGCTACTCGGAGGCTGAGGCGTGAGAATGGCGTGAACCCGGGAGGCGGAGCTTGCAGTGAGCTGAGGTCGCGCCACTGCACTCCAGCCTGGGTGACAGAGTGAGACTCCGTCTCAAAAAACAAACAAACAAACAAACAAAAAATCAGTTGTTGTAGGTGGGCATAGTGGCTCCTGCCTGTAATCCCAACACTTTGGGAGGCAGAGGCAGGTGGATCACTTGAGGCCAGAAGCTCCAGACCAGCCTGGCCATCCAGTGAAACCCTGTCTTTACTAATATAAAAATTAGTCAGGTGTGGTGGCGCACACTTGTAGTCCCAGCTACTCAGGAGGCTGAGGCATGAGAACTGCTTGAGCCTGGAAGGCAGAGGCTGCAGTGAGCCGAGATTGCACCACTGCACTCCAGCCTGGACGACAAAGGGAGACTCCGTCTCAAAACAAAAAACGAAAAACTGTTGTTGCTTTTCCTGTTTTGAGAACATACTAAGGGGGACCAAGAGTGAGAGCTCTGGGCTGGCTGGAGGTGGGCAGAGGCTTAGGTTAAAGATGCTGCCATCAGCTGTGTGGTCTACTTGGGAATAACACTGACAGAACAACTGATGGGCAGGACAGGAGGAGTGGAGTGGTGAGAAGGAGGACTCAGGTGATCCTTCCCAAGTAACTCGGCAGATGGTGCCATCAACTGCCATAAGAAACACTCCAAGGCGGCGCTGGTGATAGGTTTTAGGAGAGAAATCATGTAAACTAGCACTACTAAGGCAATGGTTGTAAGGAAATTTCAAGTTCTTTTCTTTTTTTTTTTTTTTTTTTTGAGACGGAGTCTCGCTCTGTCGCCCAAGCTGGAGTGCAGTGGCTGGATCTCAGCTCATTGCAAGCTCCGACTCCCGGGTTTAGGCCATTCTCCTGTCTCAGCCTCCTGAGTAGGTGGGACTACAGGCGCCCGCCACCTCGCCCAGCTAGTTTTTTTGTATTTTTTAGTAGAGACAGGGTTTCACCGCGTTAGCCAGCATGGTCTCGATCTCCTGACCTCGTGATCCGCCCGTCTCGGCCTCCCAAAGTGCTAGGATTATAGGCTTGAGCCACAGCGCCCGGCCAGAAATTTCAAGTTCTTTTCTAGAAAAAAAAAGTACTGTTGAAACATAATTTCAAGAAAAATCAGGCCAGACACCGTGGCTCACACTTCTAATCTCAGCACTTTGGGAGGCCAAGGCAGGCAGATTACTTGAGGTCAGGAATTCAAGACCAACCTGGCCAACATGGCAAAATCCGGTCTCTACTAATAATATGAAAGTTAGCTGGGCATACTGGCATGCGCCTATAGTCCCAGCTACTTGGGAGGCCAAGGCAGGAGAATCACTTGAACCCAGGAGGCAGAGGCTGCAGTGAGCAGAGGTCCCGCCACTGCACTGCAGCCTGGGGGACAGAGTGAAACTATGTCTCAAAGGAAAAAAAAAAAAAGCAAGCTGGGTGCAGTGGCTCACGCCTGTAATCCCAGCACTTTGGGAGGCCAAGGTGGGCGGACCATGAGGTCAGGAGTTCAAGACCAGCCTCGTCAACACAGTGAAACCCCCTCCCTACTAAAAATACAAAAATTTGCTGGGTGTGGTGGCATGCACCTGTAGTCCCAGCTACTTGGGAGGCTGAGGTGGGAGAATCGCTTGAACCTGGGAGGCGGAGGTTGCAGTGAGCTGAGACCACGCCACTGCACTCTAGTCTGGATGACAGAGTGAGACCGTCTCAAAAAAAAAAAGAAAAGAAAGAAGAAAAGAAAAACTAAATGGATATTACCTAATCATAATTTCTCCTACATCTTTTGGTTTGTCTACTTCCATCTATACTGCATTATTTGACTTAACAATGTCACCATACATCCGTATTCACACTTTGTAATTATTAGACACATGAGAAACAATTTCACTTGGGGTTCACAATAGGTCAGTGAGGCATTGCAACTGCCAGTTTATAAATAAAAACGTGAAGCTCAGGGCCAGGAGCAGTGGCTCACACCTGTAATCCCAGCATTTTGGGAGGCCTAGGCAGGCAGATCACGAGGTCAGGAGGTCAAGACCATCCTGGCTAACACGGTGAAACCCCGTTTCTACTGAAAATACAAAAAATTAGCCGGGCATAGTAGCGGGCACCTGTAGCCCCAGCTACTCAGCCTGTAGTCACAGCTACTCGAGAGGCTGAGGCAGGAAAATGGCGTGAACCCGGGAGGCGGAGCTTGCAGTGAGCCGAGATTGCGCCACTGTACTCCAGCCTGGGCAACAGAGCTAAGCTCCATCTCAAAAAAAAAAAAATAAAATAAAATAAAAATAAAAAATAAAAATATGAAGCTCTGGGCCCCACAACTCAAAATTGGAAGAATATACAGATTCAAACCAGGGTCCTCAGCCAGAATCTCAGGGTTCTTTCCATACCTTACCTAACACATACAATGGTAAAACACCTCACAGCTTCAAAATGCTTTCATGTCCATTACTCACCTGATATATACATATATGTGAGTTTATGTGTGTATAAAACATGCATGCTGGCCGGGCGCGGTGGCTCAAGCCTGTAATCCCAGCACTTTGGGAGGCCGAGTCGGGCAGATCACGAGGTCAGGAGATCGAGACCATCCTGGCTAACCCGGTGAAACCCCGTCTCTACTAAAAAATACAAAAAAAAAAAAACTAGCCAGGCGAGGTGGCGGGCGCCTGCTAGTCCCAGCTACTTGGGAGGCTGAGGCAGGAGAATGGCGTAAACCCGGGAGGCGGAGCTTGCAGTGAGCTGAGATCCGGCCACTGCACTCTAGCCTGGGCGACAGAGCGAGACTCCGTCTCAAAAAACAAAAACAAAAACAAAAACAAAAACAAAAAAAAACATGCATGCTGTCTGTTCTTTTTTGAGATAGGGTCTTGATGTCACTCAGGCTGAAATGCACTAGTGCAAGCATAGCTCACTGTAGCCTTGACCTCCCAGCCTCAAGCAATCCTCCCACTTCAGCCTCCTGGGTAGCTGGGACCACAGGCATGCGCCACCACACCCGGCTTTTGTTTGGGGGGCAAGGGGGACAAGGTCTTGCTCTGTCACCCAGGCAGAAGTGCAGTGGCACGAGCAAAGCTCACTGCAGCTTCAATCTCCTGGACTCAAGTGATCCTCCCACCTCAGCCTCCTGAGTAGCCAGGACCACGGGTGTACTCCACCACGCCTGCCTAATTTTTGTACTTTTTGTAAAGACAGGGTTTCGCCATGTTTCCCAGGCTAGTCTCGAACTCCTGAGCTCAGGCAATCTGCCCACCTCAGCCTCCCAAAGTCCTGGGATTACAGGCATAAGCCACCATACCTGGCCACTTTTTTTTCCATAGAGATGGGGTCTTGCTATGTTGCCCAGGCTGGTCTCAGAGACTCCCAAAGTGCTAGGATTACAGGTGTGAGCCACTGTGCCCAGCATCTGCTCTTTTATATAAATAAGAAAATACAGACAGTAGAAATCCTTACCAGCACTGTCCAATAGAACTATCTGCAGTGGTGGAAATGTTATAGATCTGTGCTAAGACAAGGACATGTGACCACATGTGGTTACTGGGTACTTGAAACATGGCAAGTGCACTCGAATCTTTAATTTTAATTTAAATAGCTGCATATGGCTAGTGGCCACCATATTGCAGAGCATAACTCTAGATCCTTCCATTCTGACAAAGATTCTTCTCTAAACTCTGCTCCAGACACAAACCTTTGTCTCAGGAATCCCAGTGTAAGTGAAGCCAGACTCTCACTTTAAGTCAATTTCTTCTCAGTTTATTTATATCATTTCAAATGTCATGACAACCACAATATCCCAATTTATAATACTATAACATCAAGAGAATTACTGTCAAGTACACAGTTACAAAGAACCCCAATTAAAATAAGGTCTATTTAATTTGGTCTTAAATAGCTTAAATTTGTTTGAAGGGAATTCTAAGCAATGTTGCTTTGGACCTTTCATACTTTTTCTTTTTTTGAGACAAGGTCTCACTATGTCATGCAGGCTGGAGTGCGATGGCTTAACTGTAGCTTACTGAAGCCTTGAACTTCTGGGCTCAAGCGATCCTCCCACCTCAGCATCTTGAGAAGCTAGGCAAGTACACTACACCCAGTGGTACAGGCATGTACCACTACACCCAGCTAACTTTTTTATTCTTTGCAGAGATAGGGCCTTGTTATGTTGCCTAGGCTGGTCTCAAACTCCTGGCCTCAAATGATCCTCCCATCTTGGCCTCTCAAAATGTTGGGATTGTAGGCATGAGCAACTGTGCCCAGCCGATATTTTCATTCAATGTATTCTGCCATGCCCTGTGGCAGTACTCTTCCGAATTTCTTTTTAATTTAGAAAATGTGGACAATCCTATGGATTACATGAATAAAAGTACTCAGATAAATGCAAACTATAGTCCCCACAATTCAGATGGACATTTTTTAAAACAAATTTTCAGAATTTGTATAAACATAAAGGTTTTCTTTTTTTTTTTTTTTTGAGACAGTCTCACTCTGTCACCTAGGCTGGAGTGCAGTGGCACGATCTCAGCGCACTGCAACCTCTACCTCCTAGGTTCAAGCAATTCTCCTGTTTCAGCCTCCTGAGTAGCTGGAATTACAGGCACCCACCACCATGCCCAGCTAATTTTTATATTTTTAGTAGAGACAGGGTTTCACTCTATTGGTCAGGCTGGTCTCAAACTCCTGATCTCAGGTGATCCACCCGCCTCGGCCTCCCAAAGTGCTGGGATCATAGGCATGAGCCACTGTGCCCGGACACATGCACTCCAGCCTGGGTGACAGAGCAAGGCTCCGTCTCAAAAAAAAAGATAAAATTGAACAAAATATAACAAGCAATGATTAGTTGGAATGATTAAACTGTAACTGCTATAATTTTCAGTTTTGCAAAAGAGCTCAATGTTGTTTACAATAGTTTACTTTCTATACCAAAAATAAATAAATAAATAAAAATAAAGCCAGGGCCAGGCGCGGTGGCTCACACCTGTAATCCCAGCACTTTGGGAGGCTGAGGCGGGCAGATCACAAGGTCAGGAGATGGAGACCATCCTGGCTAACACGGTGAAATCCCGTCTCTACTAAAAATACAAAAAATTAGCCGGGCGTGGTGGCGGGCGCCTGTAATCCCAGCTATTCGGGAGGCTGAGGCAGGAGAATAGTGAGAACCCAGGAGGCGGAGCTTGCAGTGAGCTGAGATTGCGCCACTAAGACTGAGACTCCGTCTTGAATAAATAAATAAATAAAAATAAAGCCAGAAAGTGCAGAATGTTCGGTTTTAACAAGCACAAAACTATAAAAGAAGATGCCCCTTACAAAACAGCAAGGACGCCCAAGGAGTGTTCTTGTACATCCAGAGCCCCGAGCACAGTGTCCAGATGGGATAAGTTCTTCGCAAGGAGTTCCCCACTCTTGTTGATCAGTTCACAAAGCTGTGTCATTTGCCCTGGAAAACAGAAACAACACTATTGCATTTTAGCTACAGCACTAACTAAACTAATGGAACTCTAACCACAACTTTGTGCTTCAGAGCCTGAAGTGCCCAAAAAGGATTCTTACATCTCCTTCATTTCAGATGAGGATCCTGAAGGACTGGAGGGGTGAATCAACCTATCCATGGTCTCAAAATGAGTTAGAGATTACCTGGACCTCCCACTTCTCTCTGACTCTGAATGTTTCACCTTTTTCTCTATTCTCTTTTCCAGTCTCCCAAGCCGAAATGCAAATGTTACTATTAACAGCTCTCTGCATCCAAATGATTTAATTTTTCTTCCTAGGTCTCTCAGCTCCATTTCTTTCTCTCTCCCCTCTCTGCCCTAATTCAGATCCTCATCATTTTTTCTCTGGATTACATCATAAATCTTTTTTTTTTTCTTTTTTTTGAGACGGAGTCTCACTCTGTCGCCCAAGCTGGAGTGTAGTGGCGCAATCTCGGCTCACTGCAACCTCCGCCTCCGAGTTCAAGCGATTCTCCTGCCTCAGCCTCCCAAGTAGCTGGGATTATAGGCGCCTGCCACCGCACCTGGCTAATTTTTCGTATTTTTACTAGAGACGGGGTTTCACCTTCTTGGCCAGGCTGGTCTTGAACTCCTGACCTTGTGATCCACCCACCTCGGCCTCCCAAAGTGCTGGGATTACAGGCGTGAGCCACCGCGCCCAGCCTACATCATAAATCTTCTAAATGGTCTGCCTACTGTGATCTTTCTCTCCTCCAACCCACACTCCATATTAGTACTGTCAGTTCTAAACTGTGCATTCAGTCAAGTTACTCCAATGACTTTAAGAAGTGCAAACATCTCAGACTGGACTAAGGCCCTTCAGTAACTGGTCCCTGCTATCTTTCCAGCCTTATCTCCTCCTACTTCCCCTCACACACCTACTCTCTGATTACAGCAAGCTCAGAAAATCAACATTCTATCTTCTCTCCTCTTTATGCTTCTACACATGGCTGTTTTCTGTCCTTCTCCCCCACATCCTCTGCCATGAACTGAGCCTCATCCAGCATTCAACAATCAACTTGCGGCATCTCTGGACCCTCATCTCAGCTCCCTTCCTCATGGCTAAGCTGGGTATCTGCCCTCTCTGCCTCGCATGGGACTGTGGTGGTTAGGTAATTCAGTAAACTCAGGTGGAGGGACTGTCCCTCTCTCCAGCTCTAGAATACAACACTTGCTTAGCAGCTCATCAAGCAGCTACTTGTTGAATTAATCTCCTAATTGATCTATTTTTCCCCTATACTGCAATAGTATGTTTGTTTTGTCTTGTTTTTTGAGACAGGGTCTCGTTCTGTCGCCCAGGCTGCAGTGCAGTGGTGTGATCACAGCTCAAAGCAGCCTCCACGTCCTGGGTTCAAGCAATCCTCCCACCTTAGCCTCCTGAGTAGCTGGAACTACAGGTGTACGTCACCATGTCCATCTTATTTTTTAAGTTTTTTGTAGAGACAGGAGTCTCGCTATGTTGCCCAGGCTGGTCTCTAACTCCTGGGCCCAAGTAATCCTCCCACCTTGGCCTCCCAAAGTGCTGGGATTAGAGGCGTAAGCCACCATGCCCAGCCTGCAATGCTACACTTTAACAACTAAGGTACAGAATCTATTAATAATTAGGCCTCAGCCGGGTGCTGTGGCTCACACCTATAATACTAGCACTTTGGGAGGATAAGGTGGACAAATCTCGAGGTCAGGAGTTCAAGACCAGGCTGGCCAACATGGAGAAATCATCTCTACTAAAAATACAAAAATTAGCTGGGTGTGATGGCACACACCTGTAATCCCAGTTACTAGGGAGACTGAGGTGGGAGAATCCTTGAACCTGGGAGACGGAGGCTGCAGTAAGCTGAGATTGCACCACTGCACTCCAGCCTGGGCAACAAAGCAAGACTCCGTCTCGGGGGGAAAAAAAAATTAGGCCTAAATTGGTACCTCGAAGTAGACCCATCAATTTTGACAATTACTCTCATGAAGATATGATGGTCACACTCTAGCTGTCTTTCTGGTAACAGCAGGGATACATTTAAGACCATGGGCATTAACCTCAAGTTTCCAACTTCTCTATTTCTGCAGAGCAACTGCATAATCTTTTCCTTACTAAAAGAATACAGCATAGTATAAAGTTTAAAATACAAGTGACTATAGCTAGGTACTTTTGATAATTTAACACTTTTCAATTTGATACGTTTTACTGAAAGCAAAGGAAACATATTACACACATGCATTACAAAACAAAAATAAAACAGCTGTGATCTTATTAGGTATCACCTCTTGAGATCACACAGATTTAACTGGGAAATACCAACTCATCTTCATTGTATTACAGATCTCACTGATAAGTATGAAGTAACTTCTTCTAGTTGAATAATTTGCCTTTTAACCCATTACTCTAAATATATTAACAATAATTTGTAGCACCCAGAAATAAGCACTGCAATCCATTAGTTCTCTACTAGTTAACAATCAGTGCCAAGTTGAGACTGAAATAAAAGCTGGGTCACTGTAGAATCATTAGATAATTAATTAGTGCAGGGCCAAGGGCAGAGTCAAAAAAAAGCTTAAGTGTCACAGAGTGCATCTGAAATCAGTCCAACCAGAGATGTGGGCAATAAAATTCTTTTATTTATTTCTTTATTTTGAGACAGAGTCTCACTCTGTCTCCCAGGCTGGAGTGCAGTGGCGCGATCTTGGCTCACTGCAAGCTCAGCCTCCCGGGTTCACACCATTCTCCTGCCTCAGACTCCCGAATAGGTGGGACTACAGGCTCCCGCCACCACGCCCGGCTAATTTTTTGGTAGAGATGGGGTTTCACAATGTTGGCCTGGCTGGTCTCCAACTCCCGACCTCAGGTGATCTGCCCGCCTTGGTCTCCCAAAGTGCTGGAAATACATGAGTGAGCTTGGTCTCCCAAAGTGCTGGAATTACATAAGTGAGCCACCACACCCGCCTGGCCTGAAACTCAAAGATTTCCTATGCAGTGAGTGTGAGGCACAGCAGCCAACAGCAATGAAAGTTACCATATTTATCTCTGTCTAGCAAACTGTTCCTATAGCATCCTATAACCTGATGCCCACAACAGCCCTAGTTCTGTTTTATAATTAAGAAAATTGGCCCAGGGAAATTAAGTGGCTCACACAAGAAGTGACCGAGACAGGATTTCAACCTGAAGTTTCTAACTACACTACACCCCAGGAAGGAGAACACTAGGTATTTGTGGCATAAATTAAACCAGTGGTTCCTTTATTCATGGAAAAAGCAAGCCTGTGCCTTCCCTGTGAACCTAATTTCTATTAATAAAAAGGAAAAAGAGAAAGAACTCACTATTAAATGCAGCTCCATATCAGATCATTTGTCTTACACCAGTGAGGTAAAAGCACCCCTCCATTTTTACAATGGAGATACAAAAGACTCAGAGATTAAAGGTGACTTGTCCAAGGTCATGCAGCTCCTAGACCTTTACAATTAATGACGGTAACAATAATTTGCAGCTGCTTTTATTGCACCCCTTATGACAGTCACTGTTCCAAGTGCTTTTACATGGCTTCTCTCATTGAATCTTCACAACTTTATATAAACTAGGGACCTATTTTGCGGACGAAGAAACTGAAGCACGGGATAGTTAAAGGGGCCGGGCCTTCACAGCCAGCATCTAATTATTCTAATTTCGGGTCCAGAATTTGGTACATTAATATGCAATGAATGAACCAAACAACGTGGAAAGTGAGAGCAAAATCATCACAATTCTACCCCTAAAAATGGAGTCCTGGCTGGGCGCAGTGGCTCACACCTGTAATCCCAGCACTTTGGGAGGCCGAGGCGGGCGGATCACGAGGTCAGGAGATCAAGACCATCCTGGCTAACACGGTGAAACCCCGTCTCTACTAAAAACTACAAAAATCTAGCCGGGCGAGGTGGCGGGCGCCTGTAGTCCCAGCTACTCGGGAGGCTGAGGCAGGAGAATGGCGTGAACCCGGGAGGCGGAGCTTGCAGTGAGCTGAGATCCGGCCACTGCACTCCAGCCTGGACGACAGAGCCAGACTCCGTCTCCAAAAAAAAAAAAAAAAAAAAATTAGCCGGGCGTGGTGTCGGGCACCTGTAGTCCCAGTTACTCGGGAGGCTGAGGCAGGAGAATGGCGTGAACCCGGGAGGCAGACCTTGCAGTGAGCCGAGATCGCGCCACTGCACTCCAGCCCTGGCTACAGAACAAGACTCCGTCTCGGGGCGGGAGAGTGGGGGGTCACCATCTCTACAAAAAAATACAAAAAAAAAAAGCCGCGTGGGCTGGCCGCGGTGGCTCACGCCTGTAATCCTAGCACTTTGGAAGGCCGAGGCCAGTGGATCACCTGAGGTCAGGAGTTGGAGACCAGCCAGGCCAACATGGTGAAACCCTGTCTCTACTAAAAATACAAAAATTAGCCGGGCGTGGTGGCAGGCGCCTGTAATCCCAGCTACTCGGGAGGCTGAGACAGGACAATCGCTTGAACCCAGGAGGCGGAGATTGAGGTGAGCCGAGATCGCACCACTGCGCTCCAGCCTGGGAGACAGTGAGACTCCGTCTTAAAAAAAAAAAAAAAAAAAAAAAAATAGCCGTGTGAGCTGGCAGGCGCCTGTAATCTCAGCTACTCGGGAGGCTGAGACAGGAGAATCGCTTGAACCCGGGAGGCGGTGGTTGAGGTGAGCCGAGATCGTGCCACTGCACTCCAGCCTGGGAGACAGAGTGAGACTGCGTCTCAAAAAACAAACAAACAAACAAAAAAAACAGCTGTGTGAGCTGGTGGGCGCCTATAATCTCAACTACTCGGGAGACTGAGACAGGAGAATCGCTTGAACCCGGGAGGCTGAGGTTGCAGTGAGCCGAGATCGCGTCACTGCACTCCAGCCTCGGCGACAGAGCGAGACTGTCTCAAAAAAGAAAGAAAGAAAGAAAAAGAAATGGAGAGCTACGAGCGAGAGCTTCCGCAGCATTCTGTAGGACCAAAATAGGCGCACGGGTTCCCGAGCGTGCGCCGCCTGGCAGCGGAGCTGGCCGAGGCAAGCCGCAGAGACGAGGCACCCAGAACCGACTCGCCTCCCGCCCGCTCCCGGCGGCCTAGTCAGCAGGCGGCGGAGCTGCGGCGAAGCTGACATGGCGGTGCGCCAATCACCGAAGGCAAGAGAGACAGAAGGGACCAATAGTCGCCCGAGATGTCGCCTGGCGGAAGTCACGCCCCCAAACTGTCAAGCAAAGCACCCGGTGGAAGGGGCCCAGGCCGGGGGGAGGGGGCTCCCGGCGGCCCGAGGGAGGGGAGCCCGGCCGGCGAGGACAGCGGAGCACGAGAGGGCTGCCTACACTTGGCCGCGCTCGATCCTGCCCTTATCTAAACGCCGCAACCCTTAGCCCGGCCCCAGAGAATAGGCTCAGGACTAAAAGGGCTGTCCCAGCCATCCGTGCTGGCGCCTGGGGATGCAGGCCCGTCGCCTGGGGATGCAGGCCCGTCCCCGGTACCCGCCCATGCCCAGCCCGGCGACCTAGGGCCTCACCTTGAGCCGAGAGCTGCCGGACACTGTTCACGAACTGCTCCAGGGCAGACGCCATGTTTTCCCCCGGGCGGCCCGAGCGCCGAAGGCACCACGCGCGGGAAAAGGCTGCCGCTCTGGGAGGAGGGGCCGCGGCAAGCCACCTGAGGGCCTCGCGAGCGGCGACGTCACTTCCGCTGGTTCAAGCACCGCGAGAATCTACCTAGCTGCCAACCCGTTACTGTTTCCATGGAAACAGCCTCACTCGCCGTAGCCGGAAGTTAGCGTTCCATAGTCCCCGGCGTCTTCTTTCAGTGCACTTGTGAAATCCCTCCGCACGTTAAATGGGGATAGTGGGCAAAGGAAGGAACGAAACTCATAATTAAGCAAGTATTCTCTGGTTCTGGATTTTGCTAGAGAGGCCCTGCGGCTTTCCACCTGGACAGATACTTCAATGAAGCACGACTTAGTTGCTACGTCTCCCATGAGATTTTCCGCGTGATATTAGACTCTGGAGCCAAGCAGCCTGGGTTCAACTGCCTTTTCTACCACTTAGTAGCTGTGTGACTTTGAGCAAGTCACTTGACCGTGGTGAGCATTGTTTTCCCCATCTGTAAAATCTCAATGTCCTTAACTACATAAAACACTCAGGACAGCGCATAGCACATAGGGAGAACTATAGTTATTCATTCAAGATGTACGTTGACGTAAAAAAGTAACACCACACACAAAAAGAAAGTGAATTGATTTTCCCCATCTGGGATTGATGTCTCCCTCCTCCACTTGTCCCCTAAAGCACTTCGTTCTTCTCATGTTGCACTTCTACTGTGTTGTAGAAATGTGTCTCTATAGTCCATGTCATAACTGTAAACCAAAAATAAAAGTCTAAGCCCCCAACTGACTGGTGGACCCTATCCTAAGCCAAGGACATTCCAGTTTATCCTGAAAAACTAGTTCAGGCCATGATGGGAAGTGGTAGTCAGACATGCCTCACAAACATCAACACAGAGACCTTAAGACTGGTAGACTCAAGACCGGTAAGAAATACTTACAATCTATTCTATCTGAATCCTGCTACCTGGAAGCCTCATCTGCATGATAAAACCTTGGTCTCCACAACCCCTTATAATCGTAACCAGCTATTCCTTTCTATTTACTTCCAGGTCCTTAGATAATAACTCTTTCAACCAATTACCAATGAAAAAATCTTTAAGTCTACCTATAAGGTGGAAGCCCCCCAACTGCCCCGAGTTGGCCCATCTTTCCGGACCTAACCAATGTACATCTTACATGTATTGATTGATGACTCATGTCTCCCTAAAATGTATAAAACCAAACTGTACCTGACCACCTTGGGCACATGTCCTGAGGAGCTCCTGAGGCCGTGTCATCATCTCATCCTTCACCTTGGCAATATAAACTTTCTCAATTGATTGAGACTGGTCTCAGGTACTTTTGGTTTACAGATCCATTGCTTCTAACTGGCATGGAGTTCCTTAAGGTCAAGGATCTCTCTTACTAACCTTGATTCCCCTTTAGGGCCCAGTGTAAGATTTGCTGCATAGTAGGGACTGAGGAAACAAACATGCATTTAAAAATTTTATCCAACATTTGTTTACTGACACTTACAAAGTGTTCTACCAGGCACTAGAAATACACTGGTAGTAAAAACAGTCTTGGGGCCTGGCGCGGTGGCTCGTGCTTGTAATCCAGCACTTTGGGAGACTGAAGCAAGTGGATAACTTGAGGTCAGGAGTTGGACACCAGCCTGGCCAACATGGTCAAACACCATCTCTACTAAAAATACTACAAAAAATAGCTGGGCTTGGTAGCCTGTAGTCCCAACTACTTGGGAGGCTGAGGTGGGAGAATCACTTGAACCTGGGAAGTGGAGGTTGCAATGAGCTGAGATGGTGCCTCTGCACTCCAGCCTGGGCGGCAGAGCAAGAATCTGTCTCAAACAAAACAAAACCAAACAAAACAAAACAGTTTCGGTCCTTCTCTCCTGCAGATAACACATGAAGACCCTATAGAAAAGGAGTTAGTGCTCCGAAGGAATGGAACATGGTTCTATAAAATCATGTCACAGAGGATATTGACCTGGCCTGGGAGAAACGGAAGGCTTTCTTGAGGAAATGGCATAAACTGAGCTCCAAAGAAAGAGGAAGAGTTTGTTTGTTTGTTTGTTTGTTTGAGACGGAGTCTCTCTCTGTCGCCCAGGCTGTAGTGCAGTGGCGTGATCTTGGCTCACTGCAAGCTCCGCCTCCTGGGTTCCTGCCATTCTCCTGCCTCAGCCTCCCGAGTAGCTGGGACTACAGGCGCCCGCCACCACACCTGGCTAATTTTTTGTATTTTTATTAGAGATGGGTTTTCACCATGGTCTTGATCTCCTGACCTCATGATCCACCCGCCTCAGCCTCCCAAAGTGCTGGGATGACAGGTGTGAGCCACCGCACCTGGCCAAAAGAGGAAGAGTTAATAAGATAAAGGGGAAGAAATATTTCTGAGTGAGAGGACAGTATGGTGCTAAGACCCTGCATGTGAAAGGAGCATCCTAGTTGAGAATGAAGAACTGAAAGAATGTCTCTGTGGTTGGAGGGGAGTGGTTTGTAAGGTGGACAGGGGCCGGGTTATGTAAGCTGTGTTAAAGGTACTGGACTTTTTCCTGAGAAGATTGGGAGGACTGGAGAGTTTTATGCAAGCAGGTAGCAGGATCAAATTTGCATTTTAAGGCCAGATGTGGTGGCTTTAAGAGACTGAGGTGGTTGGATCACAAGGTCAGGAATTCGAGAGCAACTTGGCCAGTAAGATGTAAGATGTAACCCTGTCTCTACTAAAAATACAAAAAATAGCTAGGCATGGTGGCGTGTGCCTGTAATCCCAGCTATTCGGGAGGCTGAGGCAGGAGAATCGCTTGCACCTGGGAGGCGGAGGTTGCAGTGAGCTGAGATCAGGCCATTGCACTCCAGACTGGGCAACAAAAAGAGACTCAACTTCAAAAAACAAAACAACCACCACAACAACAAAAACTGCATTTTAAAAAGATTCATCTGGCTTCATGTGGATAACCTGGGAGACAGGAAGCTATTGCAGTAGTCAACATGAAATATAACAGTAATAATTATACCTTAAATAGTTATACCTTGAATGCTAATAATTATACTCTTGCCAAGAGTTTGAGACCAGCCTAGACAACAGAGCATGACTTTGTCTTTACAAAAAAATTTTTTTTAAAACTAGCTGGTTGTGGTGGTGCATAACTGTTGTCTCAGCTACTCTGGAGGCTGAAGTGGGAGGACCAGTTGAGCCCAGGAATTTGAGGCTGCACTGAGCTATGATCTTGCCACTGCACCCCAGCCTGGGTGACAGAGTAAGACCCTGTTTCTTTAAAATAAATAATAATAATAATAGCTCTCTTGAAAGTGTAGATAAATTCACCAGGATAAATTGGTGAACTTGAGACATGTTTAGATGAATAACTATAGCACTTGTACTCTAAGATGGAAATGTTCCTGAATGTTCTATGGAAGCAATTGGTCCTTAATCTTTGATCACTTGCAACACACAAGACAGACATTTTGACTTACGGGACAAATTTCCACTGGATATACGTGGATTTTGGTGAAAGCCAAAAATGTTGAAGATAAATAAAGAACTACAATGATTCGGCCAGGCGCGGTGGCTCAAGCCTGTAATCCTAGCACTTTGGGAGGCCGAGACAGGTGGATCACGAGCTCAGGAGATCAAGACCATCCTGGCTAACACGGTGAAACCCCGTCTCTACTAAAAAATACAAAAAACTAGCTGGGCGAGGTGGCGGGCGCCTGTAGTCCCAGCTACTTGGGAGGCTGAGGCAGGAGAATGGCGTAAACCCGGGAGGCGGAGCTTGCAATGAACTGAGATCCGGCCACTGCACTCCAGCCTGGGTGACAGAGCGAGACTCTGTCTCAAAAAAAAAGAACTACAATGATTCAAAGTAGTCACAGCTACTAATAATACTTTGATTATTTATTTATTTATTTATTTATTTATTTATTTATTATTGCCTATTTAGGTTGTGGCAGCTGCTCTCGAAGTGTGATTCTACCAGTCAGCAGCATCAGTGTCATTTGAGATTTCCTTGGAAATGCACGTTCTTGGACCCTACTGTAGACTTCCTATATCAAGAGCTCTGAAACTGGGCACGGAGGCTCATGCCTATAAACCCAGCACTTTGGGAGCCTGAGGTGGGTGGATTGTTTGAGGTCAGGGGTTCAAGACCAGCCTAGCCAACATGGCGAAACCCCATCTCTACTAAAGATACAAAAATTAGCCGGGTGGTGGTGGCACACACCTGTCATCCCAGGTACTTGGGAATCTGAGGCAGGAGACTCGCTTGAGCCAGGGAGGTGGAAGTTGCGGTGAGCTGAGATCGTGCCACTGCACTCCAGTCTGGGCAAGAGAGTGAGATACTGTCTCAAAAAAAATAAAAAATAAAAAAGTGATTCCCTGATTCCCAGCAATCTGAGTTTAACAAGCCTGCAGGTAATTCTGATGATGCTAAATTCTGAGAGCATCTGGACTGTGGGCTCCAGATGAGCCAGCATACAAACAACACTCATTTCAAAACAGCTAAAAGTAATTCCACCTTTCTCTTTCCTCTCAAAAACAAATGACTGAAAGAGATGTGATTATAGGGATAAACCTGAATATATTCTAACTTGGTTTTTTTTGTTTGTTTGTTTTTGTTTTTTTTGAGATGGAGCCTCGCTCTGTCACCCAGGCTGGAGTGCAGTGGTGCGATCTCAGCTCACTGCATGCTCTGCCTCCCGGGTTCACACCATTCTCCTGCCTCAGCCTCCCGAGTAGCTGGAACTACAAGGTGACTGCCACCACACCCGGCTAATTTCTTTTTTTTTTTTAAGTAGAGATGGGGTTTCACCATGTTAATCAGGATGGTCTCGATCTCCTGACCTCGTGATCCACCCGCCTCGGCCTTCCAAAATGTTGGGATTACAGGCGTGAGCCACCGTGCCCAGCCTCTAACTTGTTTTTTTGTTTGTTTTGTTTTTTATAGAGTCTCACTGTCACCCAGGCTGGAGTGCAGTGGTGTGATCTTGGCTCACCTCAACCTCTACCTCCCAGGTTCAAGTGATTCTCCTGCCTCAACCTCCCAAGTAAGCTGGGATTACAGGCGTGTGTCACCACGCCTGGCTAATTTTTGTATTTTTAGTAGAGATGCGGTTTCACCATGTTGGCCAGGCTGGTCTCAAACTCCTGAGCTCAGGTGATCCGCCCACCTCGGCCTCCCAAAGTGCTAGGATTACAGGGATGAGCCACTGTGCCTGGCCTCTAACTTGTATTTATTTATTTATTTTTTGACGGAGTCTCACTCTGTTGCCCAGGCTGGAGTGCAGTGGCACAATCTTGGCCTACTGCAAGCTCCGCCTCCTGGGCTGATGCCAGTCTCCTGCCTCAGCCTCCCGAGTAGCTGGGACTACAGAAGTCCGAGACCACACCCGGCTAATTTTTGTTTTGTATTTTTAGTAGAGACGGGGTTTCACCATGTTAGCCAGGATAGTCTCGATATCCTGATCTCGTGATCCACCTGCCTCGGCCTCCCAAAGTGCTGGTATTACAGGCCTAAGCCACCAGGCCCAGCCCTCCAACCTGTAGTTTTTTTAAAGCCAGACTTTTGTAAAATCTGGCAATTACTTGAGAACGCCTCACAAGGAATGATGGCTCAGCGGTGGGTGGAGATGATACATTTACTCTTTTGTTCTTTTATTCTTTGAACACACATTTACTTTGTATCAAGTATGTGTCAAGGCTTTGCCAGATGCTGGGAATGTGTCTGTGAACAAGATAGAAAGTCCCAGGTCACATGAAGTTCTGGTTTGGAGAGTAAAATAATAAGCAAGCAAATACATAATTTGGATAGTAATATGTGTTATGAAGAAAATAAAGCATGGTGATGGGCGTATAGGAAGGTCAGGAAATGCTTCTCTGAGCCCTCAAGGATGAGAAAGAGCCAGTTAAGAGAGATGTGGGGCCAGAGTTGGAGACAGACGGATATGCATGGTGGGCGAAGGTCTTAAAATCCAAACAAGCTTGGTGTGTTTCAGGAAAAAAAAAAAAATGCCAGTGCAGCTAGAAAATAGTGAATGAGGAGGATCCTGGTGTGTCTCACTTGAGAAATGCTTGTCTATAGCAATCCCAGATTTGTCCAGATTTTTAAATGCAAAGCATTTTCGGATTCAGTAATGTCTGCAAATTTTTTCAAGTGATGACTTGTAAAAAAGGAATAGTAGATAGCACTTGGGGAGGGGCAGGAACAGTGTCAGGCACTGTCGTAAGCACCTTCTACATTCTCCATTTCTCTCTCTTTCTCCCTTCCTTCCCTCCCTCCCTCCCTCCCTTCCTTCCCTCCCTCCCTCCCTCCCTTCCTTCCTTCCGTCCTTCCTTCCATCCTTCCTTCCTCTCTCTCTCTCTCTCTCTCTCCCCTTTCTTTCTTTTGAGACAGGGTATCACTTCGTTGCCTCAGCTGGAGTGCAGTAGCATGATCTTGACTCACTGCAACCTCTACCTCCTGGGTTCAAGAAAATCTCGTGCCTCAGCCACCCAGGTAGCTGGGATTGCAGGCATGCACCACCATGCCCGGCTAATTTTTTTTATTTTTATTTTTAGTAGAGACGGGGTTTCACCATGTTGGCCAGACTGGTCTCAAATTCCTGACCTCAGGCAGTCTACCCACCTCGGCCTCCCAAAGTGCTGGGATTATAGGCGTGAGTCACCATGCCCAGCCAATTTTTGTATTTTTAGTAGAGACAGGGTTTTGCCATTTTGGCCAGGCTGGTCTCAAACTCCTGGCCTCAAGTGATCTGACTGCCTTGGCCTCCCAAAGTGCTGGGATTACAGGTGTGAATTACCACAGCTGGCTCTACAGCAGTTTGTAGGCCTTGTCTCCACAATAATCCTTCCAGGCAGGTGCTATTGTAGAATCCTCCAGGCTGTTCACAAATATTCCATTTATTTTCCTCTCACCCCCTTAGAATGTTGTTATCACTATGTGACTTTATTTGACCACTGAAACACAAGTAGAAGGGGCATGTTTCACTTTTGGGTGAGAGCTTTAAGTGTCAGGGCACCAGGATAGGATGGGCCACCCTTCTGAACCCACACTGGAATATGTGTGTGTGTGTGTGTGTGTGTATAACAAATTACCCCCAAACATAGAGGCTTAACATTTTTTAATTCACAAACAGTTATTTATGTCACAATTTCTGTGTTTCAGGAATTCTTCCATGGCTTAGCTGGGTGCCTGTGCCCCAAGGTCTCACACAAGGCAGCAATTGGATATTATCCAGGGCTGTGGTCTCATCAGAAAGCTCAACTGGGAATAGTCTGTTTCCAAGTTCATTTACATGGTTGCTGGAATGATTCAGCTACTCATAGGCTGCTTGACTGAGGACCTCAGTTGCTTGCTGGCTATTGGCCAGGGACCTTGCCCAGTTGCTTGCCACATGGACTTCTCCATAAGGGAGCTCAGAACATGGCAGATGGATTCTCAGAGAGAGAGAAAACAGAAGGGGGAGGAGCGGGGAAGAGGGCAGGGAGAGGAGGATAGAGAAGGGGATGGGAAAGGGAAGAGAAGTAATGCTAAAGTCATAGGCTTTTTGTAACCTAATCTTGGAATTGATGTCCCATCCCTTTTGCCATAGTGTATCCATTAGAAGTGAGTTGCTAGGTGTAGCTGATGATCAAGAGCAAGGATGTTCCAAAAGCATGACAGGAGGTAGGGCTTATTGGGAGTCATTTTATTTTATTTTTTATTTTGTTTGTTTATTTATTTATTTTGGATATGGAGTCTCACTCTGTTGCCCAGGCTGGAGTGCAGTGGCATGATCTCGGCTCACTGTAACCTCCACCTCCCTGGTTCAAATGATTCTCCTGGCTCAGTTTCCTGAATAGCTGGGACTACAGGTGGGTGCCACCATGCCTGGCTAATCTTTTTTTTTTTTTTTTTTTTTTTTTGTAGAGACGGGATTTCACCGTATTAGCTAGGATGGTCTTGATCTCCTGACCTCGTAATCCGCCCACCTCAGCCTCCCAAAGTCCTGGGATTACAGGCATGAGCCACCATATTTATTTAGAGACAGAGTTTTTGCTCTTGTTGCCCAGGCTGAAGTACAATGGAGCGATCTCGGCTCACCACAACCTCCGCCTCCAGGGTTCAAGTGATTCTCCTGCCTCAGCCTCCCGAGTAGCTGGGATTAGAGGCATGTGCCTCCACGCCCAGCTGGTTTTGTATTTTTAGTAGAGACAGGGTTTCTCCGTGTTGGTCAGGGTGGTCTCGAACTCCTGACCTTAGATGATCTGCCTGCCTTGGCCTCCCAAAGTGCTAGGATTACAGGCATGAGCCACTGCACTCAGCTATTTCTTTATTTTGAGACTGAGTCTTGCTCTATCACCCAGGTTGGAGTGCAGTGGCGCAATCTTGGCTCACTGCAACCTCTGCCTCCCAGGTTCAAGTGATTCTGGGAGCCATTTTAGAGGCCCCCTACCACAATGAGTGGGAAATAAACTATTGTTAAGCCACTGAGATTTTGGCATTGGTATTGCCACATAACCTAGCCTGTCGTCTGACACAATGTTTACCTCCCATCATTCAGAAGCTGATGCTCAGCAAGATTAAGGGATTTGGCCAAAGATATATAGCAGGTACTGGCAGCACTAGGATTAAAACCTATGTCTGTCTGACCTCAGGCCCTGAGTTGTTGTTGTTTTTTTTTTTTTTTTTTTTTTTTTACATAGTCTCACTCTGTCACCCAGGCTGAAGTGCTGTGGCATGATCTCAGCTCACAAGAAGACTGATCTTGAACTCCTGGCCTCAAGTGGTACACCCACCTCAGCCTCCCAAAGTGCTGGGATTATAGGCGTGAGCCACTGTGCCTGGCCTCCAGGTCCTGAGCTTTTAGTCACTGTATGGGAAATGTGAGGATAGGAAAATTATTCAATTTCAGTCCATGGGACAGTAGCAACATTTCATAGTAGCTGTTGATAAAATGTGATACATTTTGACGTGATAGGGCCCATTGACTGTGTGGGATGAGAGGATGAGATAGACAAGGACACACCCCACAATCTTGTAATCATTTCCTGCAATATAGCCACATTCCCAGATATATTCATAATTGTTCTACTAGCTTAGCCGGTCCATGTTTCCATCCACAGCCACATGCAGAATCTGCTTCTTGGGAGGATGGATACATTCCAGCGACAATGTGTGTGAAGCCATTTGTCAACCCCTTCCTGTGACTATTGAGTCCCTCAAGGCCAGAGAGACTGCAACTTACCCAAGGTCACATAGCAACCAGTGGCAGAGGTAGGACTACATTGCCAGCGTCCCCATCCAAACCTCTTTTCATGATAGCATGTGGCAACCAAGCAGGTATCCACATCCTTCACAGGCCAACAACACTGGTGCATCCATATGAGCAGCACATTGCCCACAGCTGGGAGGCCGAGCAAGTGCCCTTTTCCCTATTGTCTGGAGGATCTGCTATCCTTTCCTGCCACTTCTACCTTTTTTTTTTTTTTTTTTTTTTTGAGACAGAGTCTCGCTCTGTCCCCCAGGCTGGAGTGCAGGTGGCACGATCTCGGCTGACTGCAACCTCTGTCTCCTGAGCTCAAGCGATTCTCCTGCCTCGGCCTACTGAATAGCTGGGATTATAGGGGTGAGCCACTATGCCCGGCTAATTTTTGTATTTTTAGTAGAGACGCGGTTTCTCCATATTGGTTAGGCTGCTCTTGAACTCCTGACCTTGTGATCCACCTGCCTCCACCTCCCAAATTGCTGGGATTACAGGCATGAGCTACTATGCCCAGTCACTTCTACCTTTAAGATATATAAAGCCTCTGATTCCTTGCACCCCCACACAACTTCCATTCTAGCCTCCATCTCAACCCCTCGGAGATCTGGACTGTACTACCCAGGACTCTCAGTTGCAAGTGGCAGAAAGCACAGTTAAGACTGTTCACTGCAGCCTTGAACTCCTGGGCTCAAGCAATCCTTCTACCTCAACCTCCCAGAATGCTATGCTGGAATCACAAGTGTGAGCCACTGTGCCTGTTCCTTTTTTTTTTAGATGGAGTCGCCCAGGCTAGAGTGTAGTGGCACGATCTTGGCTCACTGCAACCTCCGCCTCCCGGGTTCAAGTGATTCTCCCGCCTCAGCCTCCCAAGTAGCTGGGATTAGGGACACCTGCCACTATGCCCAGCTAATTTTTTGTATTTTTAGTAGAGAAGAAGTTTCACCATGTTAGCCAGACTGGTCTTGAACTCCTGACCTTGTGATTTGCCTGCCTTGGCCTCCCAAAGTGCTAGGATTACAGGCATGAGCCACGGCGCCTGGTACTCCTTTTTTTTTTGAGACAGTCTCGCTCTGTCACCCAGGCTGGAGTGCAGTGGTGCAATCTGGGTTCACGGCAACCTCCGCCTTCTGAGTTCAAGCAAATTCTCCTGCCTCAGCCTCCCAAGTAGCTGAGATTACAGGCATCTGCCACCACGCCTGGCTGATTTTTGTATTTTTAGTATGGCGGGGTTTCACTGTGTTGGCCAGGCTGGTCTCGAACTCCTGACCTCAAATGATCCACCCATCTTGGCCTCCCGAAGTGCTAGGATTACAAGCGCGAGCCACCACACCTGGCTGCCTGTTCCTTTTTTATTGTTAAATAGCATTGTGTTATATGGATGTATCACAATTTGTTTAACTATCACATGTTGATGGACACTTGGGTTGTTCTACTTTTTAGCTTTTTTTTTTCTTTTTTTTTTTTTTTTTTTGAGACGGAGTCTTGCTCTGTTGCCCAGGCTGGAGTGCAGTGACCGGATCTCAGCTCACTGCAAGCTCTGCCTCCCGGGTTCATGCCATTCTCCTGCCTCAGCCTCCCAAGTAACTGGAACTACAGGCACCCGCCACCTCGCCCGGCTAGTTTTTTGTATTTTTTAGTAGAGACGGGGTTTCACCATGTTAGCCAGGATGGTCTCGATCTCCTGACCTCATGATCCACCTGTCTCGGCCTCCCAAAGTGCTGGGATTATAGGCTTGAGCCACTGCGCCTGGCCTTTTTTAGCTCTTTACAAAGGAAGCTTCTAAGGACATTTGTGTACAAGTCTCTATATAAACATATCTTCTTTCCTCTTGGGTACACATCCAGGAGTAGAATAGCCAGCTTATACAGTAGGTATATGTTTCAATTTTTTTTTTTTTTTTTTTTGTGAGATGGAATCTTGCTCTGTCACCCAGGCTGGAGTGCAGTGGTGCAATCTCGGCTCACTGCAAGCTCTACCTCCTGGGTTCATGCCATTCTCCTGCCTCATCCTCCTGAGTAGCTGGGACTACAGGCACCCGCCACTACGCCTGGCTAAATTTTTTTTATTTTTAGTAGAGATGGGGTTTCACCGTGTTAGCCAAGATGGTCTCAATCTCCTGACCTCGTGATCAGCCCACCTCGGCTTCCCGAAGTGCTAGGATTACAGGCGTGAGCCACCACACCTGGCCTGTTTCAACTTTTTAAGAAACCATCCACATGTGTTCTAAAGTGTGTTTGCACAATTAATTTCTCGTCCCACCAGCCGTGTGTGAGAATTCCAGTTCCTCCACATCTTTGCCAGCATTTTCTATGGGAAGTCTCTTTAATTTTAATCCTCCTAGTAGGTGTGAAGTGGTATCACACTGTGGTTTTAATTTGCATTTCATTGGACTAATGATATTGAGCATCTTTTCATGTGTGTACTGGCCATGGGTACATCTTCTTTGGTGAAATGTCTGCACTACTTTAATGATACCCCACAAATGTTGATGTATTATATTTATATTTAATTTATTAATTTATTGAAATAGAATCTCACTTCTGTCGCCCAGGCTGGAGTGCAGTGGCGCCATCTCGGCTCACTGCAAACACTGCCTCCTGGGCTCAAGCGATTCTCATGCCTCAGCCTCCTGAGTTGCTGGGATTACAGGAGTGTGCCACCATGCCCAGCTAATTTTTGTATTTTTAGTAGAGACGGGGTCTCACCATGTTGTGCAGGTTGGTCTCAAATTCCTGACCTCAAGTGATCCACCCGCCTTGGCCTCCCAAAGTGCTGGGTTACAGGCATGAGCCACCACACCCTGCTGTATTTTTTTTTCCGTATTTCTATTTTAATTCAAGTCAAATCACCTTCTAATGTTTCCTTTAATTTCTTCTTTGATCTGTGGGTTATTTAGAAGTGCGTTTTAGTTTACAAATATTTGGGAATTTTTCAGAGACCTTTCTGTTATTGATCCCTAATTTAATTCCACTGTGATCAAAGAACATACTTTGTGTACTTCTAATCCTTTAAAATGTGTTGAGGATTTTTTTACAGCCCAGATTATGGCCTATCTTTTTAAATGTTTTATATGCGCGGGAAAAGAATGTCTATTCTGCTGTTGTATGAATGTTATAGAAGTGTCAATTAGGTCAAGTGGGTTGACAGTGTTCTTTGAGGCTTCTATATCCTTACTTGTTTTCTGTCTACTTGTTCTGTTATTAAGATAGGAATATTAATTTTTTTTTTTTTTAAACAGAGTCTTGCCCTGTTTCCCAGGCTGCAGTGCAGTGGCATGATCTCGGTTCACAGCCACCTCTGCTTCCCAGGCTCAAGTGATTCTCCTGCCTCAGCCTCCTGAGTAGCTGGGATTATAGGTATGCACCACCATGCCCAGCTAGTTTTTGTATTTTTAGTAGAGATGGGGTTTGCCATGTTGGCCAGATTGATCTCAAACTCCTGACCTCAAGTGACCTGCCCGCCTCGGCCTCCCAAATGCCTGCCGGGATAACAGGTGTGAGCCACCGCTCCCGGCCGGAATATTAAAATATTTGACAGTAATTGTGAATATGCCTATTTCCCTTTGCAGTTTTATATATTATAAAAGGATGTTTCCTTTTATTCCACTTTTATAGTCATTTTAAATATATTATTCACATAACAAAATTCACCATGCTAAAGTGTGAATATACTATATACGTCCATATAATACAGTACTATTTAAATTTAAATATATAATTCACATAACACAATTCACCCATGTTAAAGCTGTGTTGTGCAACCATCACCATTTAATTCCAGAGCATTTATATCACCTGCCAAAGAAACAGTATACCTATTAGCTGTCCTCTCCCCTCCCCTTCCCTCCCCTTCTCTTTTTCCTTTTTTTTTTTTTTTTTTTTCTGTTGAGACAGTCTAGCTCAGTCGCCCAGGGTGGAGTGCAGTGGCGCGATCTCGGCTCACTGCAAGCTCCGCCTCCCAGGTTCATGCCATTCTCCTGCCTCAGCCTCCCGAGTAGCTGGGACTACAGCCGCCCGCTGCCACACCTGGTTAATTTTTTGTTTGTATTTTTAGTAGAGACGGGGTTTCACTGTGTTAGCCAGGATGGTCTCAATCTCCTGACCTCGTGATCCACCCGCCTCGGCCTCCCAAAGTGCTGGGATTACAGGTGTGAGCCACCGCGCCCGTTCCCCTTCTCTTTTTTTCTTTGAGGTGGGGTCTCACTCTGTTGCCCAGGCTGGAGTGCAGTAGTACAATCATGGCTCATGGCAGCCTTGACCACCTCAGCCTCTCAAGTAGCTGGGACCACAGGTGTGCACCACCACACCTGGCTAATTTTTGTATTTCTGTAGAGACGGGGTTTCACCATGTTGTCCAGGCTCTTAGCAGTTAGTTTCAATTTCACCCTTCCCACAACACCTGGCAACTACTAATCTACTTTCTGCCTCTGTAGATTTGCCTGTATTCTGTACATTTCATATAAACAGAATCTTTTAATACGTGGCCTTTTGTAACTGGCTTCTTTCACTTAGCAAAACATCTTCAAGGTCCACCCATGTTGTGGCATGTGCCAGAGTTTCCTTCCTTTTCCAGGCCATTGTATGTACATACCACTTTGTGTTTATCCATTCATCTATCATGAATGGGTTGCTTGCACCTTTTTGTTTGTTTGTTTGTTTTTGAGACAGGGTCTTGCTCTGTCACCTAGGCTGGAGTCTTGCTCTGTCACCCAGGCTGGAGTGCAGTGGGGCAATCATAGCTGGCTGCAGCCTCTAATTGCTAGGTTCAAGTGAGTCTCCCACCTCAGCCTCCCAAGTAGCTGGGACTACAGGTGTGCACCACCACACTTGGCTAATTAATTTTTTTTTTTTTTTTTTAGACGGAGTCTTGCTGTCGCCCAGGCTGGAGTGCAGGTTCATGCCATTCTCCTGCCTCAGCCTCCTGAGTAGCTGAGACTACAGGCGCCCACCACCATGCCCGGCTAATTTTGTTTTTGTATTTTAGTAGACACGGGGTTTCACACAGTGTTAGCCAGGATGGTCTCGATCTCCTGACCTTGTGATCTGTCTGCCTCGGCCTCCCAAAGTGCTGGGATTAAAGGCATGAACGACCACGCCCGGACATTTTTTTTTTTTTTTTTTTAAAGACAGAGTCTCCTCTGTCACCCAGACTGGAGTGCAGTGGCACAATCTCAGCTCACTGCAACCTCCGTCTCCCAGGTTCAAGCGATTCTCCTGCCTCAGTCCCCGGAGTAGCGGGGACTACGGATGTCCGTCACCATACCCGGCTAATGTTTGTATTTTTTTAGTACAGACAGGGTTTCACCATATTGCTCAGACTGCTCTTGAACTCCTGAGCTCAGGTGATCTGCCTGTCTCCGCCTCCCAAAGTGCTGGGATTACAGGCATGAGCCATGAAGTTTGGCCAAAAAATCTTTTTTTAGAAATGAGATCTTACTATGTGATTTCCTTTTCTTATGATATCTTTCTCTGGTTTGGTGTCAGAGTAAATTGGCCTCACAGGATGTGTTGAGACGTGTTCCCTTCTGTTCGATTTTTTGGGAGAGTTGCGAAGGATTGCTACTATTTCTTCTAAAATATTTGGTACAATTCAGCAGTGAAGCCATCTGGTCTTAGACATTTATTTTGGGAAAGTTTTTAAAATTACTCATTCAATCTTCTTTAGTGGTTATATGCATATTCATATTTTCTTTTTCTATTTCTCCTTGAAATAGAAAAAGAAAATATGAATATGAGTCATGGGTTTTGGTAGTTTGTATCTTTCTAGTAATTTGTTCATTTCATCTGAGTTATATAATTTTTGGCATACAATTGCTCATAATATTTTCACATATATATTTTTTTGTTTCTCTAGGGTGGGTAAGGATGTTCCTCTTTCATTCCTGATTTTAGTAATTTGAGTCCTCTCTTCTTTGTTTCCTAGTAAGTCTAACTAAAGGTTTATCAATTTGTGTTGGTCTTTTCAAAGAATCAACTTCTGGTTTCCTTGATTTTTCTAGTCTCTGTTGCCTCTATTTCTGCTCTAATCTTTGTTATTCTTTCCTTTTGCTTGCTTTGGATTTGGTTGTTTCTAGATTCTTCAAGTGAAAAGTTATTAATTTGAGATCCTCATTTAATATAGGCATTTACAGCTATAAGTTTCCTCCTAAGTGCTGCTTTGGCTATGTTGCATAAATATGGGGATGATGTTTTTTCATTTACTTTTTTTTTCCAATTATTTTCTTATTTCTCTTGTGGCTGCTTCTTTGACCCATTATTATTTAGGAGTATGTAATTAAAATTCCACATATTAGTGAATTCCCCAAAGTTTCCTCTGTTATTGCTTTCCAGTGTAAGCAATGTTTTGGAGTACTTACTTTGCATGACTTCAGTTCTTTAAAATGTATAGAGGTTGGTTTTATGACTAGCATATGGCCTATCCTGGAAAACGTCCCATATGCGCTTGAGAAGAACATGTATTCTGCTGTTGTTCGGTGGAGTATTGTTCTATAGATGTAGATGTCTATTATGTTTAGTTGGTTTAGTGTTATTTGTGTTTTTTATTTCCTTGTTGCCTAGTTGTTCTACCACTCATTGAAGGAAGGTATTGAAGTCTATTATTGTTAGTGTTATTATTAAAAACAGGGTCTCGGCTGGGCGCGGTGGCTCACGCCTGTAATCCCAGCACTTTGGGAGGCCGAGACGGGCGGATCACGAGGTCAGGAGATGGAGACCATCCTGGCTAACACCGTGAAAGCCCGTCTCTACTAAAAAATGCAAAAAATTAGCCAGGCCTGGCGGTGGGCGCCTGTAGTCTCAGCTACTCGGGAGGCTGAGGCAGGAGAATGGCATGAACCCGGGAGGTGGAGCTTGCGCTGAGATCGCACCACTGTGCTCCAGCCTGGGCAACAGAGCGAGACTCCATCTCAAAAAAAAAAAAAAAGCAAAAAACAAAAAAACAGGGTCTCACTCTGTCACTCAGGCTGGAAGGCAGTGGCATCATCATACCTCTCGACAGCCTCAAATTTCTGGGCTCAAGTGATTCTCCCACCTCAGACCCCTGAGTAGCTAGGACTACAGGCATACACTACTATGCCTGGCTAATTTATAACTGTTATTTTATTTATTTGTTTGTTTATAATTTTTTGAGACAGAGTCTCATTTTTTTTTTGTTTTTGAGATGCAGTATCGCTCTGTTACCCAGGCTGGAGTGCAGTGGCACGATCTTGGCTCACTGCAAGCTCCGCCTCCCGGGTTCATGCCATTCTCCTGCCTCAGCCTCCCAAGTAGCTGGGACTACAGGTGCCTGCCACCACGCCTGGCTAATTTTTTATATTTTTTAGTAGAAATGGAGTTTCACCGTGTTAGCCAGGATGGTCTCGATCTCCTGACCTCATGATCCACCCGCCTCGGCCTCCTAAAGTGCTGGGATTACCGGCGTGAGCCACTGCGCCTGGCCGCGAGACAGTCTTGTTGTGTTGCCCGGGTTGCTGGAGTGCAGTGGTGCAATCTTGGCTCACTGCAACCTCCCAGGTTCAAGTGATTCTCCTGCCTCAGCCTCTGGAGTAGCTGGGATTACAGGTGCCCACCACCATCCCAGCTAATTCTTGTATTGTTTTAGTAGAGACAGGGTTTCACCATGTTGGCCAAGCTAGTCTCAAACTCCTGACCTCAGGTGATCCACCTGCCTCGGCCTCCCAAAGTGCTGGGATTACAGGTGTGAGCCACCACACCTGGCCTAATTATTTGTTTGTTTGTTTGTTTATTTATTTATTTTTGAGATGGAGTCTCACTCTGTCACCAGCCTGGAGCACAGTGGCATTATCTTGGCTCATAGTAATCTCCACCTCCCAGGTTCAAGCAATTCCCCTGCCTCAGCCTCTCCAGTAGCTGGGACTACAGGCGTGTACCACCATGCTCAGCTAATTTTCTGTATTTTTAGTAGAGATGGGGTTCCACCATATTGGCCAAGCTAGTCTTGAACTCCCGACCTCAGGTGATCCACTCACTTTGGCCTCCCAAAGTGCTGGGATTACAGGCATGAGCCACCACGCCTGGCCTAATTTTTGTATTTTTAGTAGAGATGGGGTTTCACCATGTTGGCTGGGCTGGTCTTGAATTCCTGACCTCAAGTGATCTGTCTGTCTTCCTCCCAAAGTGCTGGGATTACAGGCATGAGCCACCCCACCCGGCCTTTTATTTATTTATTTATTTATTGAGACACCTTGCTCTGCTGCCCAGAGTGCAGTGGTGTGGTCTTGGCTCACTGCAACCTCTGCCTCCCGGGTTCAAGTGATTCTCCAGCCTCAGCCTCCTGAGTAGCTGGGATTACAGGCATGCGTGTCTGGCTAATTTTTGTGTTTTTAGTGGAGACGGGGTTTCACCATGTTGGCCTGGCTGATCTTGAACTCCTGACCTCAGGTGATCCACCTGCCTCGGCCTCCCAAAATGCTGGGATTACAGACATGAGCCACTGTGCAGGGCTTATTTTAACTATTTTTAAGTATATAGTTCAGTGCCATTAAGCACATTCATATTGTGCAACTGTCACTACCTTCCATCTCTAAAGCTTTTTCATCATCACACACTGAACCTCTGTACCTATTAAACAATAACTTCCCATGCCTCCCTGCCCTCATCCCCTGGAATTCACTGTTCTACTTTTTGTCTCTATAAACATGACTATTCTAAGTACCTTATATTGTGGAGTCATATAATGTTTGTTCTTTTGTGACTAGCTTACTTCAGTTAGCATAATGTCTTCAGGGTTCATCCATGTTGTAGCATATGTCAGAATTTCATTCTTTAATTTTTATTTTTAAATGTAGCAAGACAGACATAACTTAAAATTTATCATTTTAGGAGGGCGAGGTGCTCACGCCTGCAATCCCAGCACTTTAGGAGGCCAAGGTGGGCAAGTCACTTGAGGCCAGCAGTTTGAGACTGGCCTGGCCGATATGACGAAACCGCTACTAAAAATAAAAAAAAAAAAATTAGCTGGGCATGGTGACGCACACCTGTAATCCTAGCTACTCAGGAGGCTGAGGCACAAGAATTGCTTGAACCCAGGAGGCAGAGGTTGCAGTGAGCCAAGGTAGTGCCACTACACTCCAGCCTGGGTGACAGAGCAAGGCTCTGTCTTAAAAAAAAAAAAAAAAAATTAATCATCTTAACTATTTTAAGTCTACAGGTCAGTAGTAGTAATTATATTCACATTGTTATGCAGCCTATTTCTAGAACTTTTTCATCTTGCAAAACTGAAGCTCTACCCATTAAATAACTTTCCATTTAGTCTCCCCTCATCTCCTGGGACTCCCAATTCTACTTTCTTTACTTTCTTTTTTTATTTTTTTGAGGCAGAGTCTCGCTCTGTTGCCCAGGCTGGAGTTCAGTGGCCCGATCTCGGCTCACTGCAAGCTCCGCCTCCTGGATTCACACCATTCTCCTGCCTCAGCTTCCTGAGTAGCTGGGACTACAGGCGTCTGCCACCACACCCGGCTAATTTTTTTGTATTTTTAGTAGACACGGGGGTTTCACCGTGTTAGCCAGGACAGTCTTGATCTCCTGACCTCATGATCCACCCACCTTGGCCTCCCAAAGTGCTGGGATTACAGGTGTGAGCCAACGCGCCCGGCCGCCCAATTCTGCTTTCTAGTTCTATAACTTTGACTACTCTAAATACCTCATCTAACACTCATATAGTATTTGTCATTTCGTGAGTAGTTAATTTCACTTAGCATAACATCCTTGAGGTTCATCCATGTTGTACCATGTGTCAGAATTTCATTTCTATTTTAAGTCTAAATAATATTCCATTATGTATGTCATATTTTGTTTATCTATTTATCCATTCATAGACACTGGGTTGCTTCTACTTCCTGGCTATGGTGCAAAATGCTGGTATGAACATGAGTATAGAAATGTCTCTTCAAGACTGCTTTCAATTCTTTTGAGTATATACCCAAAAGTGGAATTTGTAGATCAAACGGTAATTCTATGTTTAATTATTTG
Source organism: Theropithecus gelada (assembly GCF_003255815.1). Classification (NCBI taxonomy): domain Eukaryota; kingdom Metazoa; phylum Chordata; class Mammalia; order Primates; family Cercopithecidae; genus Theropithecus; species Theropithecus gelada. The sequence goes on along the minus strand of NC_037684.1, from coordinate 75,770,702 downwards.
AGGAACCATCATGCTGTTTTTCCCAGTTGCTGTACCATACACATTCCCACTAAGAATGCATAAAGGTTTTAATTTCTTCACATCCTCATTAATGCTTGTTATTTTCTGTTTTATTTTAGTTTTTTGTAATAGACATCCTAATAGGTACGCAGTAGTATCCCATTGTGATTTTGATTTGCATTTCCCTAGTTAATAGTGATGTTGAGTTTCTCTCTGTGTGCTTATTGGCCATCTGTATATCTTTGGAGAAATGCCTATCCAAATCTGTTGCTCATTTTTTTTTGAGATAGAGTCTCACTCTGTTGCCCAGGCTGGAGTGCAGTGGTGCAAACTTGGCTCACTGCAACATCCACTGCCTGGGTTCAGGCAATTCTCCTGCCTCAGCCTCCCAAGTAGCTGGGATTACAGGTGTGTAACACCATGCCTGACTAATTTTTGTATTTTTTTGTAGAAATGGGGTTTCACCATCTTGGCCAGGCTGGTCTTGAATTCCTGACCTCAGGTGATCCACCTGCCTCGGCCTCCCAAAGTGCTGGGATTACAGGCATGAGCCACTGTGCCCAGCCTTGTTGCTCATTTTTAATGTAATTTGCATTGTTTCTGACAAAAAGTCTGCTGTCATCCTTTTCTTTTCTTTTTTTCTTTCTTTCCTTTTTTTTTTGAGATGGAGTCTTGCTCTGTCGTCCAGGCTGGAGTGCAGTGGTGCGATCTTGGCTCACTGCAAGCTCCGCCCGGCCCATCCTTTTCTTTTTTTGTTCCTTTGTGTATAATGTTTCTTGATTTTTCTGGATGCTCTTAAGATTCTGTGTATTTCTGGCTTTGAGCAATTTGATTATGATGTGTCTTAGTTTTCCCAACCAAAATAATTTAAATTGAAAAAATACTGCCCGGGTGCAGTGGCTCACGCCTATAATCCCAGCACTTTGGGAGGCCAAGATAGGCAGATCACCTGAAGTTGGGAGTTCGAGACCAGCCTGACCAACATGGAGAAACCCCGTTTTTGCTAAAGAAAATATAACATTAGCCGGGCGTGGTGGTGCATGCCTGTAATCCCAGCTACTCAGGAGGCTGAGGCAGGAGAATTGTTTTAACCTGGGATGGGGAGGTTGCGGTCAGTTGAGATTGTGCCATTGCACTCACTCAAGCCTGGGCAACGAGAGCAAAACTCCGTCTCAAAAACCAAAAAACCAAAAAAACAAAAAGTGAAATATTTAGGTATAAATCAACAAAACACATGCAGGATCTGTATACTGAAAACTACAAAACATTGGTGTAAGAAGCCAAAGAAAACTTAAGAGGGATATACTGTGTTCATGGATTGGAATAGTCAACCTAATTAAGAAGTCAAGTCACTCCAAATTGATCTACAGATTTAGTGCACTTCCAACCAAACCAAGGAAGTTTGTGTGTGTGTGTGTGTGTGTGTGTAGATATAGATAAGCTCATTCTAAAATTTATATGGAAAGTCAATTAAGCTAGAATAGTTAAAACAATTTTGAGGCCAGGCGCGGTGGCTCAAGCCTGTAATCCCAGCACTTTGGGAGGCCGAGACGGGTGGATCACGAGGTCAGGAGATCGAGACCATCCTGGCGAACACGGTGAAACCCTGTCTCTACTAAAAAATACAAAAAACTAGCCGGGCGAGATGGCGGGCGCCTGTAATCCCAGTTACTTGGGAGGCTGAGGCAGGAGAATGGCGTAAACCCCGGAGGCGGAGCTTGCAGTGAGCTGAGATCCGGCCACTGCACTCCAGCCCGGGTGACAGAGCGAGACTTCGTCTCAAAAAAACAAACAAAAAAAAACAATTTTGAGCTGGGCGCGGTGGCTCACGCCTGTAATCCCAGCACTTTGGGAGGCCGAGAGGGGCGGATCACGACGTCAGGAGATGGAGACCATCCTGGCTAACACGGTGAAACCCCGTCTCTACTGAAAATACAAAAAATTAGCTGGGCGTGGTGGCGGGCGCCTGTAGTCCTAGCTACTCGGGAGGCTGAGGCAGGAGAATGGCGTGAACCCGGAAGGCGGAGCTTGCAGTGAGCCGAGATCGCGCCACTACACTCCAGCCTAGGCGACAGAGCAAGACTCCGTCTCAAAAAAAAAAAAAAAAAAAATTTTTTTGAGAAAGAAGTTGTGGGACTCACAATACTTAATATTAAGACTTACTAAAAAGTTGTGGGACTTACAATACTTACTATTAAGACTTCCTATGGCCGGGCGTGGTGGCTTACGCCTGTAATCCCAGCACTTTGGGAGGCCGAGGCGGGCGGATCACGAGGTCAGGAAATCGAGACCACAGTGAAACCCCGTCTCTACTAAAAATACAAAACATTATCCGGGCGTGGTGGCGGGCGTCTGTAGTCCCAGCTACTCGGGAGGCTGAGGCAGGAGAATGGCGTGAACCCGGGAGGCGGAGCTTGCAGTGAGCAGAGATTGCGCCACCGCACTCCAGCCTGGGCGACAGAACGAGACTGCGTCTCAAAAAAAAAAAAAAAAAAAAAAAAAAAAAGACTTACTATGACGCTAAAGTAATCAAGACAGTTTGCTAATAGCAAAGGGAGAAATATATAGATCAATGGAACAGAATAGGAGAGCCTATAAATAGATTCACAGAAACATGATGGAGTTTTTTTTTCTGTTTTTGTTTGTTTGTTTGTTTGTTTTGAGACGGAGTTTCGCTTTTGTTTCCCAGGCTGGAGTGCAATGGCCTGATCTTGGCTCACTGCAACCTCCGCCTCCCGGGTTCAAGCGATTCTCCTGCCTCAGTCTCCGGAGTAGTTGGGATTACAGGCATGCGCCACCATGCTCGGCTAATTTTGTATTTTTAGTAGAGACAGGGTTTCTCCATGTGGGTCAGGCTGGTCTCGAACTCCCGACCTCAGGTGATCCGCCGCCTCGGCCTCCCAAAATCCTGGGATTACAGGGGTGAGCCACCGTGCGCGGTCTGATGGATGGAGTTTTTAAAAAACTGCAAAGGCAACTCAATATAGAAGGCACAGCAGGAGCCCCGCCCCTTCTGAGCTGGCGGGGCGGGAGTTCCCCAGGTGCAGCTGCAGTCACCCTGCTGCGGCTCTGGCCCGGCATCTCTGTGCTCTTGGGAACCTGGGAAGGCTCCACTGCCCCTCGCAGGCTCGGAAGTGCCTGCTCCTGCTGCGTGGCTTCTCCCTGCTGTTGGTGCCTGCTCCAATCTCGGAGCAAAGTCGGGCTGAGCCCGGGCGCTGTCACAGCCTGGCCGGGTGTGCACACGCTCGGGGCACCACTGACACGCCAGCCCCCTGACTCCTTGGTCCCCTCCGGACTTGGGCGCCAACAAGCACCGGGGAGAGGCTGAGGTGGGTATGAGGACAGCCTGGTGCTGGCCTGCAGGTACCCCTTGGCATGAACAGCCTGGGCACCATGAACAGCGGCAGGATGCAGACAGCTCCTCGGTGGAAGGGGGCGGGTCGCTGGTGAAGCCCCATCTTTAATCCTGGAAGGGCCTGAAGCCTGGGGGCCAGGTCACCAGTCCCCGTACCAGAGGGGGGAACTTGTGATGCTTTTCCCCAGGCCTGCTTATGGCCACCTATGGCCGCCCATGGACCAATCAGCACTTACTTCTTCCCCTCTGAGGTCCATAAAAAACCCTGGACTCAGCCAGACTTAAAGAGAGGAGGGGAGATGGGGAGAAAACCAACTGCAGAGAGGAAGTACCCCTTCTGCTGAGAGCTGGACTTTTGTTGGGATGACCTGCCTGCCAGAGAGGAGCTATCCTCTCTGCAGAAAGCTGAACACTTGTGGGGAAACCCTGGCTATGGAGAGGAGCTGCCCACTGCAGGTCTCTTCTGAACAATTCTGTTGCTTAATAAAGCTCCTCTTCCTCTTGCTCAATCTCCACTTGTCTGCCTACCTTATTCTTCCTGGATGCAGGACAAGAATTCGGGACCTGCCAAATGGTGGGGCTAAAACAGTTGTAACACAGGCTGGGTGCAGTGGCTCACGCCTTTAATCCCAGCTCTTTGGGAGGCCGAGGGGGGCGGAATACCTGAGGTCAGGAGTTCGAGGCCAGCCTGGCCAACATGGTAAAACTCTGTCTCTACTAAAAATACAAAATCGGCCGGGTGCAGTGGCTCACACGTGTAACCCCGGCACTTTGGGCGGCCGAGGCAGGCACATCATGAGGTCAGGAGTTCAAGACCAGCCTGGCCAATATAGTGCAACCCTGTCTCTACTAAAAATGCAAAAAATTAGCTGCGTGTGGTGGTGGGCGCCTGTAATCCCAGCTACTTCAGAGCCTGAGGCAGGGGAATCGCTTGAACCTGGGAGGTGGAATTTGTAGTGAGCCGAGATCCTGCCACTGCACTCGAGCCTGGGCAACAAGAGCAAGACTCCATATCAAGAAAAAAAAAAAAAAAGAGAATGTGGTACATATACACCATAGACTACTACACAGTCATAAAAAAGAATAAGATCATGTCTTTTGCAACCACATGGATGGAGCTGGAGACGATTATCCTAAGCAAACACAGGAACAGAAAATTAAATACCTCATGTTCTCACTTAAAAGTGAGAACTAAACATTGAGTACACATGGACGTAATGATAGGGACAACAGACACAGGGACCTACTTGAGGATGGAGAGTGGGAGGAGGGTGAGGATGGAAAAACTACCTACCAGGAACTATGCTTATTACCTGGGTAATGAAATAATCAGTACACTAAACCCCAAAGACAGTCAATTTATCTATATAACAAATCTGCACGTGTATCCTGTACTTAAAATAAAAGTTGAAAAGAAAATTATGCTCTTTTTGGCCTTCTCTCCCTCCTGAGCCCTCAGGCCTTTGAGTTTGCTGCCCTTGTGGATGGGGCCTCTTGTCTCTTTGGTTCTTGTCTGCTCTTTCTCCTCCTCATGTCTCTGTTCCATCATCACTTCCTAGGAGAGGCCCTCCTTGCCCACCCCTGCTAATCCCTCCACCTCTCTCCACCATCCCATCGCCATGTGGTTTTTGTTTTGTTTTGTTTTTTTTCTTGGAAAGAAAAAAAGTGGGCTGGGCGTGGTAGCTCACTTCTGTTTTCCCAGCACTTTGGGAGGCTGAGGTGGGAAGATCGTTTGACCCAACATAGGAAGACTTATGTCTAAAAACAAAAAAAAAAGCCGGGCGCAGTGGCTCACGTCTGTAATTCCAGCACTTTGGGAGGCCGAGGCGGGCGGATCACGAGGTCAGGAGTTCGAGACCATCCTGGCTAACATGGTGAAACCCTGTCTACTAAAAATACAAAAAAAAAAAAAAAAAAAAAAAAAGGCGGGCGTGGCGGCGGGCGCCTGTAGTCCCAGCTACTCCGGAGGCTGAGGCAGGAGAACGGCGTGAACCCGGGAGGTGGAGCTTGCAGTGAGCCGAGATTGTGCCACTGCACTCCAGCTTGGGAGACAGAACGAGACTCTGTCTCAAAAAAAAAAAAAA